>NC_064852.1:100605253-100905253 GCF_024139225.1 Suncus etruscus
AACCAACCTTCACTTCTGATTTGTTATTATAAAAACAAACTGGTCATTAAAAATGTGCATTATTATTTATAATTAAGTATGTCTGTTCTACATTTCACTAGTATTACATTCTCAGAACATTAATGTGCTATTAGAAATTCCTAGCTAGTGTTGAGCCTCCCAAAACAGGTTACAAATTTTAACTTTACCATATCCTGGTTCTTTTTTGGTAGGGGGGGCACACCCTGACTCAGGAGACCATATGGGATGCCAGAGATCAAATCCACTTATATCCTGGGCCAGCTGTGTGCAAGGCCAATGTGCTACCACTCCGGCCCCTCACATTCAGTTTTTAAACTTTCTTATTTGTTTCATTCTTTACTCATTGATGCAAGAAAATCAATATTATTTGAACTGCTTAAAATTTAAGATAGATTTTTGTTTGTTTGTTTGTTTTGGGGTTACACATGGCAGAGCTCAAGGGTTACTCCTGGCTCTGAGCTTAGAAATCGTCCCTGGGGCTCCTCAGCTGGCCATATGAGTTTCTGGGAATCAAACCGAGGTCCATCAGGGTTGGCCGCATGCAAGGCAAACTCCCTACCACTGTGCTTTCTTCTCTCTGGCCCCGTAATTTAAGATAGATTCATTCATTCATTCATTCATTCATTTATTTATTTATTTTGTTTTGTTTTTTGGGCCACACCCATTTGATGCTCAGGGGTTACTCCTGGCTAAGCGTTCAAAAATTGCCCCTCACTTGGCGGGGCCATATGGGACGCAGGGGGATCGAACCGCCGTCCTTCCTTGGCTAGCACTTGCAAGGCAGACACCTTACCTCTAGTGCCACCTCGCCGGCAAGATAAATTCATTTAAAAATATATCACAGCTATTAAATGTAATTTGAAATATGTGATTTGAAAGATATATTAATCAATTTTAATTATTATAAATATTATTGGTATTTTATGCCACACCAGGCAATATTCAGGAATCACTCCTGGCACAGTTTGGGGGATGATAAGGGACACCAGGAATCACAAGTGGTCATGTGATGGGCAAATGTCCTACTCACTCTATGATCATTTTAGCTCCAAATCTTCAGTAATTATTAAGATAGAAAAGTCTCAGCTTGAGAATTTATAAAAACTAAGTACTTAATACTTAAAACTAAGAGGGGCACAGATTTTATAAAACACCTTACAATATGTCCCAAAACCTTTTATTTCTGGACCTGAGTAAATCCTCTTCAACATGACTTTTCCTTTAGATCTCTGTATCAATCAGAATATTTTATTTTAAATTCAGGTTTTTGAACCACACTTTGCTGTGCTTTCAAGATTTATACCGAAAGTGCTTGAGGGGAACTATTTGCTGTTTCAGGGACTCAAACAATTTGAACACATGCAAGACATGTACCTTACCCTAAAACAGTGTTATAATACTGTTGCTATCTCTCTGGTCTTCAGAATAAAATCAGATTTTATTAATCAGCTGGAAACATTCAATTCCTGTTTACTTTATTTCCAAAAGTTCCATTCCTATCTTTGTTTTAACATCTACAAGAAAGGGGAGAAACACAAATTATGTCTAGACCCAACTAAAGTTCAGAAATGTTTTGACTTCTGGTTTCCCTTCTGTCCTTAATCTACCTGTATGCATCCTCACACAATTGCACTTCTACATCCAAACCTTGAACATGTCTCTGTTCCTTTCTGACATAGTCTCTGTATTTCTCTGTGTGCCACAAATTCCAGATGACTCTGCTTCTTAAACGCTGCTTTCTGTCTTCTCAACGCAGGAATATTATGGAGCTTATTTCAGGTTTCTGCTTCCGGTGCTGCTGTTGGGAAAATACTTTTATATAGTAAATTTGAAAAAAAAAAAAAAAAAAAAAAGCTTTGGCAGGTATGTGATAAAATAAAACTCTCCTAAACTGCTAGTGAAAATGTTTTCTACTTTAGTCTCTGTGCCAGGGGTCTCAAACTCGAGGCCCGTGGGCCGCAAACGGCCCTCCGTACAACATTTTGTGGCCCTGCCCTAGAGGAATCTTTTTTTGTTTTGTTTTGTTTTAGTTGTTTGGGTCCCTCGATGTTCAAGGCTTACTACTGACTTTGCACTCAAGGATCACCCCTACTTTGCCTCCTGTGGCCCCAGGTAAATTGAGTTTGAGACCCCTGAAACAGTCTGGAGAATCAAATGAGTGAGAAAAGATCTTCCACATGACCTAGAAATTCATCTTTTTGACATCTGGCCCCCAAATAAAAAAAGAACATGATTTTTATAGATATATGTAAACCCATATTTTATTTTAAATTCAGGTTTTTGAACCACACTTTGCTGTGTAATAGCTATGATATGGAAATAAACCACATACCTAATGATAAAGTAGTAAATAATGATCAAACCTTATATTACAAAACTGAGATTGCCAAGCAGGCATAAGTTTGGGGTTAGGGAGGAATAAAGGGAAAGATTATAAATGATGTGAGTATATTTATGCAAGGATAGGCACCTTGGTGATGGTAAAGTGCAATAATTGCACTTCAAAACAAAAACATTGACGCTATTGCCAGAGCTGTGGCGCAAGCAGTAAGGCGTCTGCCTTGCGCAAGCTAGCCTAGGTCAGACAGCGGTTCGATCCCCCAACATCCCATATGATTCCCCAAATCCGGAGTGATTTCTGAGGACATAGCCAGGAGTAACCCCTGAGCATTACTGGGTGTGGCCCAAAATTAAAAAAAAAAAAGAATTTTTTTAATCTAAACTGCAGGGGACCGAATGATAGCCCAGCGGTATGGCTTTTGCCTTGCTTGAGGCTGACCCAGGATGGACCTGAGTTCTATCCCCAGCCTCCCATATGGTCCCTCAATCCAGGAGTGATTTTTGAGCTCAAAGCCAAGAGTAACCACGGAGTGTCACCCGGTGGGCCCAAAAAAACCAAAAGTCAAAAAAAAAAAACTATACTGCAATAATAAAAAAGTACACTGAGGAAAACATAATTAGAACTGTCTGGGACATTTGACCTCAAAGATGTCCTCAATGTTTAGACTCCATTGATGATGAAAGCAAATCAAGAATAAATAAATGGGACTACACTAAATTAAAAAGGGTTTTCATTAACAGAGAAATTTGGGCTAAAATTGGGGCTGGAGTAGTGGCACAGCTGTAAGGTATTTATCTTGGACCTGGGTTTGATCCCCAGCATTTTATATGGTTCCCCAAGCCAGGAGCGAATTAACCCCTGAGAGTCACTGGGTGTGGCTCCAAAAACCAAAATAAATAAATAAATAAAATAAATAAATTTGTGCTAAAATAAAAAGATATTCTACTGAACAGGAGAAAATATTTTCATAATGTAAATTAGATAAAGGATTAATATCTATAATTCATATATCATTCGTAAAATTAACAATAAAATATAATAATGCCATTGAAAGAATAAAAAGGAGGCAGGGGCTACACCCAGAAGATTCCACATGCCAGTTCTGTTTCTCTTCAGCTGGTATGTTGGGGGCTCTGGGTAGGATGGCTAGCCATAGGCCCCTGGGCTGACCACTTAGTCCAGGGGACTGAGATCCCTCCCACGCCAGAGTGGTCTTCAGGGCCAAGCCTGGTAAATTGGACCCTGGGGGAAGGGTAGGGGAGAGAAATTCCTCCTTTATGCATACTGGACCCCATTCAGGAGTTCTTTTCTTTCTAGTATTCATTTTCAAAAGCACATGAGCACACTTTTAACAACACCCAGAATATTCTTAATTCTAGACTGTTTCTAGAAAAATAATGGAATTCCCTAGATTTGGAGGATAATATTCAAATAGGTCTCTAAAATCAGTGTATATGTAGACATGACTTCCTACACAGTGGTCCTCTCTGACTGCCACGCCTAATCCATAAACAATTTATCTATACAATGTATATAACCCCTCTGATATATTTCCCCTCCTCCACACCAGAGCCCCTTTTACTCCCTCATCTCCCAATCCAGATTCGTTATCTTCCCCTTAATTAACCCTCTTTACCCTCAGTTCTTTAATTTGTTAGGCACCAAGACCGACCTCTTGCTGCAACAGATTCTGCCCTTTGGCATACCCCTACAAAGCTCATTATTACTCCTTAACTCTCTCATCCCCAACCATCAATACCCCACATTTACCCTTTTTAACTACAGTACTACACAGTTCTAATCACACACCAAAGTTGTGCTTTGGATTTAACAACCCCCAACTGTTTTAAAAGACATAAAATGGACACATATGTCTTTTGAATATTTTATGTGTATTTTCTTTAACAGCTATAACTCTTTGTAAATATTCTTTACCATGACGATTCTACCCACTTTTTATCTTGTCTTCTCTTTGTGAGCTGTTCAATAAGGAATTTTGGTGAAAGAGTCTCTCAGTTTAATGCTTATGTTTGAATCATGTCATGGGGGTTGTTGGACTTGTTCTTATGGCCCCCATATGCACCAATAATGCCACATGGCATCGTTCCTTGTTTGCATAGGCGCATTAAAATGAGAAAATACTATACATACAAATAAGTTCTTATCTAATAGAGAGATTGGAACACACAAATCTTGTAGTGCAATGGGACCTTACACCCTGAACATTGTTTGATATAATGACCTGGCACAGGCCTCAGATGAATGGGCATCCTCCATTCACCCCTAAACCCGGGAAGCTATCTACAAAATATCCAAGTTTTTTTTATAACAACACCTGGAAGCAATCCTCTACCAGGGAAGACCCTACCATGGTATTGACATTGACCTGCTCAAAAGAGACTTCCCTTAACACTAAGAAGACTTGACAACAACAACGACCTACTTACAGGACAGGGTTCTCTGCATTGCCTTTTAATTGTGGGGTGAAACAAGAGGATGCTCTGCACCATCCTAACTGCAATATAGGATATGCAGTTTCCAGGATCTTTAATACAGAAACATGATACCAACAACAGAGACTGTGTGAAAAATGAAAGTGTATTGGCACTACAGACAATGACCTGGGTTGGACAAACTAGTTTGCCTGGAGCCTAGAGTTTGTCTTATACCAGGAAACTTCAGGGGTAGGGTGTCCTTGTATTTAGGCCAAGGCTTTTCCTTTCCATGTCCCTCATATTTTGGTGGGCCTATGCAAACAATAATTGCCACTCTAACATCATTTTTACTGTGCTCATTTGACTCTAATCCTTAAAAACAAGCACTTAAACTTTTGAGGTTAATGTAAACTAATATTCATGTGCATGGAAATGTAAAAAAGTACTTATGTCTTTAGATTGCTTTGTGTGCTGCTAAGAAATATTATGTACTACAATCTGGGGACTTGAGGGACAAAGTAATTGTACATGAGCTCTGTTTATTTTCGTTAATGTTCTTTGGCTGAAAATTCAAAGTTAAGATATCAGCAATGGGACTACTGAGAATTCTGTTTATGAGTGATTGTCCTTCCACTGTAACTTTATCTTGTCCTCTTTCCTTGCATCTTTGTTCTCATAATTAAGAATAAAAAATTAATAAAAAAAAAAGAATAAAACGACATGAGTAGATATTTTCCTGAAGAGTATATACAGTCTGAAAGTGGACTTCTAAAAAATGCTCATCATCATTTACCAGAACTTTAATTCAAAAGGACAATAAAAACTCACTGACCTCATACCAGTGAGAATTAAATTTATCTAAAACAGGGGTTCTCAAACTACAGCCCATGAGGCACATGTGGCCCACAGAGGACATTTATCCAGTCTGCCAGGTGTGTTTGCCTATGCTGTCTGTCCTGCTTAGCAGCTGCTTCATCCCTGACCCATAGTATGTGTGTGTGATGTGTGCTGCACTCTCTGACTCCTCTCCTTCTCTCTGTCTTTTGATTTCTCCTCTCAGTCTCAGGCAGTGGTACTCAAACTAGGGCACTTTGGTCACTATTGTCCATAGATTTTATTTTTTAAACTATAGTCTTGTCCCCACCCAATGGTCTGAGGGACAGTGAACTGGCCCTGTTAAAAAATTTGAGGACCCCTGATCTAAAACAAACTAAAATCTATGTTGCTATAGATGTGTTGATAAAGAAATCCAGGTCCACTGTTAGTGGAAATTTTGGTACAATGTCTATAAAAAGAGGATGAAGATTTCTGAAGAAAAAAAAAGTGGAATAGAACTCCCATATCACCCAGAAATTCTACTTTTTGTCATCTATTCTCAACACAAAGAAAAGTTAAAAATATATGTATGTATTTGTTAATTGGAGCAATAAATACAACAATCAGAATATGTAAACAATCCCAATGCTTTATTATAGATGACTGAATTTTAAAAATGTGGTGCATATATAAATGGATACTATCTAACTACAAGAGAAGAAAAACTCTTGCGATTTGCAGTAAATTGAATAGAATCGAAGGTAATTATGCTAAGTAAAATAAGTCAGAGGTAAAGGTTAGTACTGGATGATAAAATTTATACAGATAAAACAAAACAAGGGAAAGACAGCATTTAAGAATGATCATGGTTTTAGATACAAAACAGATTTCTGAGCATTGTGCAAGGTAGGAGAGGTAGGGAGAAATAGGTGGACTAGAAAAACATAAATATAGTGAGGAGGGTCTTAGACACTTTGGTAGTGGTGAGATGTACGTTGTATATCAAAACAGTAAACATTAAATTATCAAAATCATGTTATTTAAACTACAAAAATTTTCAAACCAAAACAAAACCACCTACCACAAAATTCTGTCATTGTCCCATGTTACATACTTGATGCAGAGACATGTAATGCTAATCACCACCCAAGATGAAAATAAATTACTATAAAAATTACATTTTCTTCAAATCAATCATATCATTATCAATTCACCCTGAATCAATCTTCACTTAGCATTAAGTCTAAGAGTCAACAAATCTAATGAATTTATTATATACTTACCAAAACATTACTCTTATTTGTTTCTAGATGTTAAATATCAGGAATTTGTTGACCGGATTAGTATTAATCATAATAATATCTTTTATAATTTTAAATGAATTAACTTTCAACCAACTAGTTAGCATTATGCTCTAATTCACTCTCTAGCAGAAAATATAGATTTGAAATGTTATGATTTCTAATTGTTGCAAATGTCATATTGATTATTCTTTCATAGAATGGAATTATTCCCAGATAAAATGGATCTAAGATTAGAAATTAGAAGTTGATGTAACTATTTTTCTCCTCAGTTAACTGTACATCAGGCAATTTAATTGAAGGGGAATTTCAAGTTGGCAAGAACCATTAAATGGCTTCGATAAAATAAAAAAAGACTAGAGTCAGAAAATTAATAATGAATTAAAAATCCACATGTGCCCAACTAAATTTAAGCTCCAGGACCCCTTAGTGTCCCAAGCAATTGTGTTCTAGTGGTCCTCAACATGATAAGAGCAGAGCAACACTTTATCCGTAGGCTCTAGCATTGAACTGCCTATTCTGGTTGGTGGAGAATAGAAAAGTAGCTTCCTGATTCCCTAGGAATTGCTTGGGAGGCACCTCAACATAAAATAAAATAAACATTCAAAAGAGCTGATACTTCTAATGCCGTTGGGTTTTCTTAAGTCTGCAAACAGTCAGAAAAAGATGGTTATTTGTCCAGGTTCTATTTGCTGATTTAACCACAGGTGACCAATGTCAATGGTCAGTGGAAATTCTCAGAAATAAAAAGTTACTTCTGAGATAGAACACCCAGTGTAAATGTGAAATATAAGTGCCCTACAAGGGGAAAGACTTAGGAAATCTTGCCTCGTAGGAAAAAAAATTTCCTGGTGCCTTCACTGTGAAGTCTAATAATTAAAATATTCTGTTGTTATGGTAAACAAACATCTTTGTACAAGGACTAGAGCGTATGTACACTGTCCATTAAAATATCAATTTCACACTCTCTCTTCCATTGTTGATCAGTTTCTATCTTTGTGATCTCAAAGGATGAAAAAATGAAACCCATGCAAACTTAGCAGCAATTAGTACCAAGAAAATTCAGAGTACCAAGTGATCTATAGAGGTCTTCCAGCTTTATTATAATACATTTTCATGGTGAAGTCCACTTCCATATATACACATCATAGCTTACAATTGCTATCATAATCCCAGAAAGTGACCAAGACATGGTTAAAATGTATGTTGCATGTTGAGAAATAGCTCCTAAAAATTCTATTTGCTTGGAAATATCATGAATGTTCTACTCCTTATAAACTCACCATATTTTTATATTTAAAATACCTAGAAATGTGCTTAGAAATGTGACTTCTCGACTCTGAAGACTTAAAGGGAAACTTCTGGGCCCGGAGAGATAGCACAGCGGCGTTTGCCTTGCAAGCAGCCGATCCAGGACCAAAAGGTGGTTGGTTCGAATCCCGGTGTCCCATATGGTCCCCCATGCCTGCCAGGAGCTATTTCTGAGCAGACAGCCAGGAGTAACCCCTGAGCACTGCCGGGTGTGGCCCAAAAACCAAAAAAAAAAAAAAAAAGGAAACTTCTCCTGTGCCTCTCTGCCTGTGTTTCTGACTCCCTGAAGGTGTCCTCAGAGGCCTAGAGAGCACACTCCCAAAAACTGCATTTTGAAGCTGCCCAGTGAGTAAATTCTGGCTGTGGGTGTCGCCGTCCAATAAGCTGAGCTCTCTGGCCTGCGGAGGCTCCGCCTTGCTGTGCCTTTGTTCACTCTGAGGATTTCAAGGGAAATTTCTCCTGCGCCTGTCTGCCTGTGTTCCCCTTCGCTGCTGCACACTCTTTCCAACCAATGACCCCACCACAACACACAGGAAAAAAACACACTACAAGCGTGACAATGCGGAAACCTTGCAGGCAAACACCATGCACAGAGAATGAAGACGAAAGCTCGGATGACCCAATAAATTCCAACCACCTGATTAACCTCTCGGATAAGAAACTTAAAGTAGAAATATGGAAGATGTTTGAAGAACTCAAAGAAAGCACAGACTGATTTGAACAGAACGCAAAGACAGAAATCAGAAAACTCCAAACTGAAATAACAGATCTGAAAAACACGGTAGCTCACCTGAAAACCTCAATGGATGGCCTCGCCAACAGGATATCAGCAGCTAAGGAGAGAATCGGAGTACTGGAAGATGTGATGCAGAAAAACTCAACACAACAGAAGAAATTGGAAAAGAACCTTAAGACAAACTAACAGGCAATGGAAAAAGTACTCAAGGAATGCGAACAGATGAAAATAGAAGTCTTTGATAAACTCAACAGAAAGAACATAAGAATCATTGGACTCCCAAGACACAGGTAGGAGATCTCCAGGAAGAATCAACGGTTGAAGACATCATCAAAGAGATACTCCCAGAGATAAAGACTACATGCAATCAAATCCTGCATGCCTGAAGAGTACCAGCTAAAAGAGACCCAAAGAAAAACACCCCAAGACACATCCTTGTTACAACAACAAATCCCACAGACAGAGATAGAATACTGAAAGCAGCAAGATCAAAAAGGGAAATTACATTTAAAAGAGCATCCCTAAGACTTACAGCAGACATGTCACAAGAAACTCTCAAGGCCAGAAGACAGTGGTGGGATATTGTGACAAGACTGAATGAAATGAATGCCTCACCGAGAATACTGCACCCAGCCTGACTCACGTTCAGGTTTGAAGGAAGGATTCATAGCTTCATGGAGAAATAACAGCTCAGAAACTTCACAGATGAAAAACCAGCCTTAAAGAAAAAATTGACAGGTCTACTCTAAGACAAGAGAGACCAACAAACACAGCAAACTTATCTACAAAGATGACATTAAATCCTATGACAATCATCTCCCTCAATGTCAATGGAGTAAATTCACCAATTAAAAGACACAGAGTGGCAAAATGGGTCAAAAAATGTATCCAACCTTCTGCTTCCTACAAGAAACAAATCTGAATAGTCAGAACTAACATAGACTCAAAATCAAAGGCTGAAGGAAAATTATCCAAGCAAACAACACCCTCAAAAAAGCTGGGGAGGCCACATTAATATCTGATGACACCAACTTTATACTCAGAAAAGTGGTAAGGGACAAAGATGGACACTATGTACTAATCAAGGGATATGTGCAACAGGAAGAAATCAGAATATTAAACATATATGCACCCAATGAGAGAGCAGCAAATTATCTAATACAATTACTGACAAATATGAAAGAAGAAATCAGTAATAACACAATAATTGTGGGAGACCTCAAAACGGCCCTAACAACACTTGATAGGTCAACCAGACTGAAACCCAACAAAAACATACTAGCCCTGAAAAGAGTAATGGAAGAAATAAATATATAAATATATATATGTATATATGTATATATGACATTCCATCCCAAAAAACCTGGATACACATTCTTCTCCAATGTACATGGGTCATTCTATAGGATACACTACATGCTGACACATAAAACATGCCTCCATAAAATCAAGAGGATAGAAATATTACAGGCACCTTTGCTGACCACACGGCTCTGAAATTAGATGTGAACTACAAAGCCACACAGAAGAAAATTTTTAACAATTAGAAATTAAACACCCTGCTACTGAACAACCAGTGGGTCCAAAATGAAATCAAAAAGGAAATAAAAACTTTCCTGGAAACAAAGGATAATGAAGACAAAACTGCCAGAACCTATGGGACACAGCAAAAGCAGTCATGAGAGGAAAATTTATAACACTACAAGCACACATCAGGAAGGAAGAAGGGGCATATCTGAATAACTTAACAACGCAGCTCAAAATATTAGAAAATGACTAACAAAAGGAACCAAAAATAGGGAAACAGAAGAAAATAACAAAGCTGAAATCAAAACTCAATGAAGTGGAAAACCAGAAAACAATCCAAAAGATCAACGAAAGCAGAAGTTGGTTTTTTGAAAAAATAAACAAGATTGATAGACCATTGGCAAAACTCACAAAGAAAGAGAGAGAAAGAGAAATCTGATAACCCGTATTAGAAATGAAAAGGGGAGATCACGGCAGATATTGCAGAGATTCAAAGGGTAATCAGAGACTACTTTGAGAAACTTTATGCTACTAAACATGAGAACCTAGAAGAAATGGAAAAATTCTTGGACACTTATAACCTTCCACATTTAAGTAAGGAGGATGTAACATATCTAAACACCCCCATCACTACTGAGGAAATTGAAACTGTAATCAAACATCTGCCCAAAAAGAAAAGCCGAGGCCCAGATTGAATTCCTAATGAATTTTTCAAATCTTTCAAGTGGAGCTACTACCAATCCTAGCCAGGCTCTTCCATGAAATTGAAAAAATGGGAACACTCCCAAACAGCTATTATGAAGCCAACATCACCTTGATAACAAAACCAGACAGAGATGCTGCCAAAAAAGAAAATTACAGACCAATATCCCTGATGAATGCTGATGCAAAGATCTTCAACAAAATCCTGGCAAATAGGATCCAATGCATCATCAAGAGGAACATACACTACGACCAAGTAGGTTTTATCCCAGGAATGCGAGGATGGTATAACATCCTTAAAGCTATCAACATCATACACAACATCAACAAGAAGAAAAATAAAAATCACATGATCATATCAATAGACACAGAGAAAGCATTTGATAAGGTCCAAAACCCATTCTTGATCAAAACTCTCAGCAAGATGGGAATGGAAGGAACCTTTCCCGATATAGTTGAAGCCATTTACCACAAGCCAATGGCAAATATTAATCTCAATGGAGAAAAACTAAAAGCCTTTCTTCTAAATTCTGGTACAAGACAAGGCTGTCCACTCTCACCACTCCTCTTCAACATCATACTGGAAGTTCTTGCTATAGCGATCAGGCAAGAAAAAAATATCAAGGGAATTCAGATAGGAAAGGAAGAAGTCAAGCTCTCATTGTCTGCACATGACATGATACTCTACTCAGAAAACCCTAAAGAATCTACCAAAGAGCTTCTAGAAACAATAGACTCATATAGCAAGGTGGCAGGTTACAAAATGAACATACATAAATCAATGGCCTTTTTATACACCAATAATGATAGGGAAGAGAAGAAAGTCAAGAAGGCAATCCCATTCACAATAGTGCCACACAAACACAAATATCTTGGAGTCAACTTGACCAAAGACATGAAGGACCTATACAAAGAAAACTATAAAGCCCTGCACCAAGAAATAAGAGAGGACACACGGAAATGGAAACACATACCCTGCTCATTGATTGGCAGGATTAGCATAATTAAAATAGCAATACTCCCCAAAGCATTATACAGATTTAATGTGATCCCCTTAAAAATACCCATGACATTCTTCAAAGAAGTGGACCAAACACTTATGAAGTTCATCTGGGACAATAAACACCCTTGAATAGCTAAAGCACTCCTAGGGAAAAGGAAAATGGGATTCATTACTTTCCTCAACTTTAAACTGTATTACAAAGCAATAGTTATCAAAACAGCATGGTATTGGAATAAAGACAGACCCTCAGATCAGTGGAATACGCTGGAGTTCTCAGACAATGTTTTCCAGACATACAATTACCTAATTTTTGACAAAGGAGCAAGAAATCCTAAGTGGAGCAGGGAAAATCTCTTTAACAAGTGGTGCTGGCAGAACTGGTTAGCCACTTGCATAAAAGTGAACATAGAACCCCAGTTAACATCATGAACAAATGTAAAATCCAAATGGATTAAAGGCCTTGATAGTAGACCTGATACCATAAGGTATATAGAACTACATGTCAGTAAAACACTCCATGACATTGAGACTAAAGGCATCTTCAAGGAGGAAAGTGCACTTTCCGAACAAGTGGAAGCAGAGATCAAGAGATGGGAATATACTAAACTGAGGAGCTTCTGCACCTCAAAAGAAATAGTGCCCAGGATACAAGAGTCACCCACTGAGTGGGAGAAAGTATTCACCCAACACCCATCAGAGACTAATATCCAAAATATACAGGGCACTGACAGAACTTTACAAGAAAAAACCATCTAATCCCATCAAAAAATGGGGAGAAGAAATGAACAGACGCTTTGATAAAAAAGAAATACAAATGGCCAAAGGCACATGAAAAAATGCTCCTCGTCACTAATTATCAGGGAGATGCAAATCAAAACTACGATGAGATACCACCTCACACCACAGAGATTGGTGCACATCACAAAGAATGAGAACAATCAGTGCTGACGGGGATGTTGAGAGAAAGGAACTCTTATCCATTGCTGGTGGGAATGCCGTCTAGTCCAACCTCTATGGAAAGTGATATGGAGATTCCTCCACAATCTGGAAATTGAGCTCCCATTCGACCCAGCTATTCCACTCCTAGCGATATACCCTAAGAACACAAGAACACAATACAAAAACCCCTTCTTCACACCTATATTTATTGCAGCACTATTCACAGCCAGGCTCTTGAAACAACCAAGATGCCCTTCAACAGACTAATGGCTAAAGAAACAGTGGTATATATACACAATGGAATATTATGCAGCCATCAGGAGAGATGAAGTCATGAAATTTTCCTATACATGGATGTACATGGAATCTATCATGCTGAGTAAAATAAGTCAGAGGGAGAGAGAGAGAGAGACGCAGAATAGTCTCACTCTTCTATGGGTTTTAAGAAAAATAAAAGTCATTTTTGCAACAATCCTCAGAGACAATGAGAGGAGGGCGGAACTTCCAGCTCACTTCATAAAGCTCACCACAAAGAATGGTGAGTGCAGTTATAGAAATAACTACACAGAGAACTACCATAATCATGTGAATGAATGAGGGAACTGGAAAGCCTGTTTAGAGTACAGGTGGGGGTGGGGTGGGATGGAGGGAGATTTGGGACATTGGTGGTGGGAATGTTGCACTGCTGAAGGGTGTGTTCTTTACATGACTGAAACCTAATCACAATCATATATGTAATCAAGATTTTTAAATAAAGAAAAAAGTTTCAAAAAAAAAAAAGAAATGTGACTTTTCTCTGAAATATCCTCACACTGATTCTTTGAATTTATCAGCTTCTAATTTTTCAGTGCTACCCCAATAAACTTTTTTTCTATATTTTGCTCTGCATCTTATAATTGAAATTTTTCCTGTGTTTGTGAAATGCACCTGATCCATATCACACTTCTTCAAGAACACATCTTACACGTTAAGAAGATAAGAGTTTTAAGGGCCAAAGTCTTAGGGATTCACCTAAGGATTTCAAGTTCTGAAGGCAGCAGGGAAATCTATTCCTGTGGCTAATGTCTTATTTTCATTCCCACAATTGAAGAAATTGAAAAAAGTTACTTAATAGATGTAAATGTCTGTCATTCATTATACATTGTTTGTCAGGTTTTTTTGGAGGGCAACACAGTGTGCTGGTACTCTGGATTTACCCCTGCTCTAAGCTCAGATTCATTCCTGAGTGGTCGATTAGAGGTCGCCAGGGATTGAACCCAGTTTGGCCCCGTGCAAAGCAAAAGCCTTAACCGTGGTACTATTTCCCCTGCCCCAATGAAATTTCACCTTTTAAATGGAATGTAGCAATTTTAATTTTTCCTCCTGATGAAAATTTTCTTTTGAGAAAGAAGATTGAATCACATTTTCATTGCTTTTCCTACCAGCAGGTTGCAACAGAAAATAGAGGTACATAGTGCAATAGGACACACACACACACACACACACACACACACACACACACACACACACACGACGCATATGTACTCGCACCTCCATCCCCCAGTGGCTCCTGCCCAATTCTGAAACTCAAGAACCCAAATGGACTCCTAATTGATGTGTCTGATTGAGCAGGACTGAGGTCTGAGACAGCAGCTCCTCCCAGGCTCTTTCCTCCACTCCTGATAGCGTCATTCCACCTCGGAAAGAAAGTGCATATATTCTAGCTTGCCCAGAAGACTAGCTAACCAGATAGATCTATTATAGGAAGAGAAAACTCGCAGCCTAGAGACAGCAGTTGTGCTCCAGCAATCTCCTTGGGGAAAGAACCAATTTCCAGTCCCAAATCTGCTGAGCCTGGGTCCCAGGAGGCCAAGCCTTTGCCAGAGGTCCCCATCTCCTCTGCTCAGAGTTCTCCTCCTGCTCCCCACCAAGTCACACTAAGTGGTTTCTCGGAAATGTTAGCAGAGGCTGCTGAGCCGGAAGCAAGGAAGCGGTGATGGGGCCCAGGATGATGGACTATTGCAGGGTCTCTCCCCACCCCACCCCCACACCTCAATGTTATTGCCCCAACGATGGTGGTCGCCACAAGATGATAGACTCTTGGCCTCTCTCTGTCTCTCTCTGTCTCTCTCTCTGTTTCTCTCTATCTCTCTCTGTCTCTTTGTCTCTCTGTTTCTCTGACTCTCTCTCCCTCCCTTTCTCCCCCTCACACCACACACACACACACACACACACACACACACACACACACACCTTACTTAGTAGCAGTGTCCCAACAGATAGTGGTCCCGACAAGATGATGAATTCTTGCGCGCGCACACACACACACACACACACCTCAGTAGCATTGTCCCAACAGATAGTGGTCGCGACAGGATGATGAATTCTTGCACACACACACACACACACACACACACACACACACACACACACACACTACAGTAGCATGGCCCCAACAGATAGTGATCGCGACAGGAAGATGAATTCTTGCATACAGACAAACAGATACACACATCTCAGTAGCATTGCTCCAGTAGATACTGGTCACGACAGGATGATGAACTCTTGCACACACACAGACACACAGACAGACACACAGATACACACGTAAGTAGCATCGTTCCAATAGACACTGGTCTCGACAGGATGATGAACTCTGGCACACACACAGAGTCAGACACACACACACACACACACACACACACACACACACACACACCTCAGTAGCATTGTCCCAACAGATAGTGGTCGCGACAGGAAGATGAACTCTTGCACACAGACACACAGACAGACAGACAGACAGACAGACAGACAGACACACGCGCACACACACACCCTCTCCATGTCATCACCCCAAAGGGTGGTGGTCTCGACGCGACACCTTCCTTTGCTCCAAATGCACAAGTGGCCGCTGCTACGTGGTCAACTCGGGGCGGTGCCTCTGGGGCGTCCCTGCCCAGCGCAGTGGCTGGAGAAAAGAAGGTGGGAGGTTGGGGACCTGGCTGGGAGTCGGGAGCACTGAAGCCGCCGCAGCCGGGGAGGGCGGGGCTCAGTTTCCCTGGGCGCGCCCCGGAAGGAGGGGCGCAGTCTAGTCTCGCTGCGGGCACCGTCGGGGCTCTAGGGGAGAGTGTCTGGTTTCCAGCAGCACTGGCTAGAACCCAGCTCGCTTGGGTCCCGTTGCTGGGAGTGGCTAGCTGAACGCTGTGCAACAGGATCTCAAAGCAAGCAAGCAAGCAAGCAAGCAAGCAGCGGCAGAGAGAGAACGCCGGGGGTAAAAGAGAGCCAGAGAGAGAGAGAGAGAGCCAGAGTCCTTGCAGCTCGCGCCTGTCCCCTGGGGCTCGATTGCGAGGGTGCTCCGGGTGGGCATGAACGGCGGGCAAGGTTGCAAGTAAGTGCCTCTTCTCTGTGCTCGGTGGTGGCTTGACACCGTTAGCCGCCGGTGTCTCAGGAGCTGGCTCCACCGCGCCACACCCACCTGGGTGTTGACCTCTCTCGGCTTGGGTTGGTTTCCTCGGGTGTTCACCCCCACTTGCAAAGTGTATTTGTAGAAGTGTGGGCAAAGAGGGCTCCGCGATTCGTGCCTGTGGAGCTGAAAACCTCCTATCTGTATTGCAGGGCGAGACTAGAAGGGTTTTCAAGGTGTGAGTTTGCAGCAAAGGTTGGAAAATGTGGCCGAGGAGCAGCAATAGCAAAGCCTAGGGTGTGCCCACACTACTCGTGGGGACCTGGAAGAAGAGCCTTGCCCTTAAAAACAATGAAGGCTAATGAGCCCCATCTCTCTCTGTCTCTCTCTCTCTGTCTCTCTCTCTCTGTCTCTCTCTGTCTCCCTCTCTCTGTCTCTCTCTGTCTCTCTCTCTGTCTCTCTCTGTCTCTCTCTCTGTCTCTCTCTGTCTCTCTCTCCCTCCCTCTCTCTCTCTCTCTCTCTCTCTCTCTCTCTCTCTCTCTCTCTCTCTCTCACCCTCTCTCTCCCTCACTCTCCTTTAATACTTTATAATCAAATGGAAAATGGAGTAAGTTCAAAATCGTTTGAACTTCTAATCGACTTCAAGTCGATTGGACTTAAAGTCCACTTAGTTTTAGAAAAGTTATTTCAAAAGAGTTCCACTAGAAAGTTGGATGCCGACTTTTCTGATCATTATAAACATTAAAAAAGAATTATTTTAATGGTTTATTGTGTGGCTTTTAAGTTGCAGCATTAGTAGCAATTTATAACATTTTCAGAGAGCTAATTTTATGTTAAGTGAAGATTAAGGGAGTTTTTGAAAGTTTTCTATCAGTCAAGGGCCAAATCAACATATACATGTACTTTTTGTTTGTTTCAGTCTCTTACTGTGAAATCACCCTTGAGGTCCTGTTCTTAAGAAAAACAATCTTTCTTTCTATTTGTCTTCCTTCACTGACTAGAAATACTCTTTCCCCTTCCTTTCGTTTTGTTAAATTTCTTTTTTACAAATTTTTATTTTAACATCACTAAATCCATATATATTAGTAGTAAACTGTCCATGTTACTATAAAGTTTTCGCATTTGTTTCCCATATGTTTCTTAAATTTGAACCATAATTCGTTTTCTAAGAAACTATGGAAAGTGGGGTTTTAAAAATGTATTTGAAAGCCACTTCAATTTTTACCCTTGTAAGCAATTGTGGTCTCCAATGATCTTATTCATAAATAGATGCTAGATAAAATATGGTCTTTACTATAAAAGAGGATTTTCCTCTAAGATGCTCTTATTAGTTTTGTCTAAGACAAGTCTTGGGTTTTGTATACATTTGAAATGACTCCTTTATGATCCATTTAGAAGTGTACTTACTACATATTGTGCATCATGTGCTGGTTGTGTCTTTTTTGGAGGTAAAGATAACACCTAGTATAATTCCAATGTTGCAGACAGTGCTACTGGGTACCTGATGCTTCTGCAGAGAAAACATGAGTCAGGTCAGGCTCTCTGTCTAGTGTCATCAAGGGCTCACAAAGAATTATGGGAGGCCTCCTGTTTGTTTGCTTATTTTTTGCTACTTGTTGCTGATGAGTTTTGCAAGCAAAGGAAAAGAAGTTCAGTTAATGATGTCCATTTTAACTTATATAACATAATCAATTCATTTTCTCTGAGGCAAGGGTGGGGTTGGAGGTACAGAATCATGCATTATGAATGATATAGTATTTAATTTTTTAGCCAAGAAGATATGCAAAACAATGTGAAGCTGAAAATATTTATATGGTATTTTTCTAAGACAAAAGTAAAGTAGTTTAAAACTTTATTACTGTTAATAGATCATTCTAAATGTCATGACAGTAATTCAATTTTCTCTAAAATGTAAAACTGTACCTCAGAACCATTTGCCCTATCTTTATCATCTAAATCGATTCTCAACTCTTTTCTGCCAATGAATCCCTGCTAGCCTTGTTTCCTTCTTATATTCCCTACCCCTGTCCTACCAATTGACACAATTTACCTGATATTTATTTTACTCCATTGGAATATCCAGAAGCTCCACAGCTGGCCATATGACTCCCAGCCAAGAAATACTGCTGTAAACCAAGGGCTCTGTTGTCCCCCAAGAATTGACTGTGTTTTTCCTCTAGACAGTGTTCCATTCCTGTATTTAGGGCTATCAGTTTTTTTTTTTCTCAAATGTATCACTGTTCACTTGTATGTGTATATAAGCATCTGCTGTCTCACTTAAGAACATTTATTGGCTCATGATGACATGGAGAAGAAAGAAATAAAGAATTGCAGAAGTTGTTTATCATCAGATCATCCTGATCTTGATTCTTCCTTATTACCTCACTGTGTTAAATCATTCCATCATCTATACACATCAGATTCTCAGAGTCTTCTAATGCTGTCAGTTATTTTTGACCATATGTCTTTTCATGTGCTGTTCCAGTGCTTGGACTTCTACTTCTACTCTTTAAGATTTAAACTGGTCAAAAGTAGGATATTACATATTAACCTCTAGCATGGTACTTTGTATTTTTAGAATTATTGTTATTTCATGCAGGTTTTATGCATTTATATTTATAAATGCCACAAGTGTACACAGAAGATAGCTTTAATGTTGACACATCTGGGGCCGGAGAGATAGCACAGTGGTGTTTGCCTTGCAAGCAGCTGATCCAGGACCTAAGGTGGTTCGTTCGAATCCCGGCATCCCATATGGTCCCCCATGCCTGCCAGGAGCTATTTCTGAGCAGATAGCCAGGAGTAACCCCTGAGCGCCTCTGGGTGTGGCCCAAAAGCCAAAAAAAAAAAAAATGTTGACACATCTGACATAGCAATATATGGAAATGGTAAAGTGCAAATATATGTTGGTTTAAGACAGAATTGATTTATAATATTTATAACAATGTACAATGTAATTATTCACTATTTGTTTATTAGATGATAACCATAATAAATAATTAATATCTATTATTAATATATGACTTATTTTACCATAAGGACAGATCAGCCCAGTAAATGTGTACATTTTTTTGATTTTTGAAAAATATATTGTTGAGAATCTGATTTATTTTTTACCTAAATCTTGTGATTTTGAAGAAATAAACTGAGATACATATTTCCATCCTTCAATAGTATAGGCAATAATGTATTAGAAAGAAACTACATAATAATACATTCTTAGGACTGAGAGAAAGGTCCATTGACAGCACATGCATTGGCTGCTTGTGGGAGGCCAGAAGTTCTATCTGCTGCACCACATTATTTCCAGAAAACCATAGTTAGACCTCAGTATGGTCCAAAAATCAAAGAGAAGATAGGCAGAATATGCTCTTAGAAAGGTGACTTGTTCTGGATTATAAAAACACATTTAAATAATTAGAAGGTGTCAAGATAACTGACTAAATGTGTGCTGTGACTATTAGAGACACATATTCAATATCTGTACTGCATGGGCCTCTGAACATTGCCAGGAGTGACTTATATGTACTGAGTAGGGAGTAGTCCCTGAGTGTTGCTGATTATGGCCCCTAAGTAAACAAGACCCCAAACTTCCCCACAAAAATTAGAGTATATAGGCTAATTTGAACTGCATTAGTGTACCTTTGAGTGGGGATTCAGTGTTAGAACACCTTCAATAGTACAAGTGGTTATTTTTGCCTGTGCTCAGGAGACCATATGCAGTGCCTGGCTCAAACTATATATAGTCAGCAGTGTGCAAAGCAAACACCTTACCTCTTATGCTATCTCTGTGGCCTCTAGCACAAATGTCTCTTAATATATAGTGAATCATATAGTTTAAATAAGTATCTGTATATGTTTGTATGAATTTGATAGTCATTCAGTTTTTGCTAAGGTCACAACATTGCTTTATAATAAATATGAATTTACTGAGTTATTGCACTGGTTGAAAGTGAGGTTAAAGGAGGCTTTCATGGCAGATCAGGTACTAATATCATTTAAATTAGTGTTTTCTTCAAACTTAATGGGCAATTATTTCACGGATCCTTAGTATGCAGTAAGGAAAGCTCAGAAGAGCCTGGACTAATTCAACAATTATTGTAATTTTGAGATCAGGTTAAGAGGGCTTTACATTTCTTATAATGGTGTCATATTTATTTATTTTTTTAGTAATAAAAAGTATATTTTGTGATAGTGAGATATAAAGATACAGTATATATGACAATAATAGGACAAAGGACAAAAAGGAAATAGATTCCGACTTAACAAAGAAATGACATCAAAAAATAACTCAAATTCACAGGAAATATAGAGGGCCAGGTAAATAGTAAACATAGTAAAATGGTAAACATAAAGATTGGCATAAAAGACTATAAACATATATATTTTCCTATTTTAAATCTTTAATAAGATATATTATAGAGTAACAATTCTTTTTTTTGGGGGGGTGGGTTTCGGGCCACACTCATTTGATGCTCAGGGGTTACCCCTGGCTAAGCGCTCAGAAATTGCCCCTGGCTTGGGGGACCATATGGGATGTCAGGGGATCTAACCGCTAGCGCTTGTAAAACAGACACCTTACCTCTAGTGCCACCTCGCTGGTCCCGAGTAACAATTCTTACACCAGATTTTTGTTTGTTAAATATATAATACAGTATGTACAACAATAGTGCACAATGGAGGGGAACAGAAGAGACTCTACTAGA
The DNA here is from genome assembly GCF_024139225.1 of Suncus etruscus. Classification (NCBI taxonomy): domain Eukaryota; kingdom Metazoa; phylum Chordata; class Mammalia; order Eulipotyphla; family Soricidae; genus Suncus; species Suncus etruscus. The sequence goes on from NC_064852.1 coordinate 100,626,474, forward strand.
GAAAATTTTTTCTTGTTTGGGGCAAGAGAGTTAGCCCAGTGGTAGGGTATTTGCCTTGCATGTGGCCTACCCAGCAGGAACCTGGTTTGATGCTTCATCCCATATGGTCCCCTGAGATTGCCAGGAGCGGTTTCTGAGCACAGAGCCAGGAGTAACCCATGAGCATTGCCGGTGTAACCCCCAAACCAATCAATTAATAAATAAATAATTAAATTTAAAAAGTTGTAAAAATAGACCACCCAATTGACCCAGTTGTTTTACTTCTTGGCATCTATCCCAAAACCACAGAAACACTATTTTGAAAATATATATGCACACTATTTTGAAAATATATATGCACACCTATTTCACTGCAGCACTTAGTACAATCACCAGAATATGGAAACAACCCAAATATCCTATGAAAGATGGATAAAGAAACTGAGGTGTATATATACAAAATAGAATATTCTGCAGCCATAAGCAAAAATGAAACAATGGTCATTTCTGCAAGTTGAATGGACATGTATGGTGCCATGTTAAGTGAAATAAACCAGAGGAGGAAGGGCAAATACAGGATGATCTCACTAATCTGCGACACATGGAGAAATAAATCAAGAGTATAGAAAATGCCAACTGATAACAAACCTTCAGTCCTGATTTACAGGACTGAGAATTCTAGATTTGGGGAGAGAGAGTAAGTGGAGGAGTTGATTAGGTAGACTGGAAGTAACACAAACATATTGGTGAAGAGTCTTGAACACTGTGGTAAGGTATCCAACTCTACATACCAAACTGTAAGTGTCAACACTGTTGTAAACATACAACCTAAACCATGATAACTAAAATTTTAAAACCACAGTGGTGAAGAAGCATGAACACTTTGGTGACAAACTTTGTACATCAGAACTAAAAACATTCTTACTATTGTTACCATGTAAATGAGCTATATTAATAATTTGGTAAGTAAGATGGTGTCATATTTATACTAAAATTAAATGCATTCATATATTTGTAGATTTTATGTATATACATATATACTTTGGTAAGTTTCTCTTGTTTTATATTATGCTTGAAACAGTAAGAATAAATAATTTTGGGAGCTTTTATTTAATAAATTTTTAAATTTAATATCCATGAAATATGTAATTTTAAAGTAAAAATAAGCAATATTACAATTAACATAAGTAATATTACTATTAACTTTCAGTTAAAAATTTAGCTTTCAGTTTGCCAACCAGATTTGATGAATATTTTTCATCTAGAGTTATGTTTTTTTTTTCAGCAAGAATTTGGCAGTCACATTTCTTGAACTATTTTATGAATTATATTAAAGGCGATTTTGTTAAATTTATTTATTAGATGATATTAGGTGACAGAATGTGGTGGTTGCTATGTGGTACAGTATATTCAATGAAGTCATTGTATATTACTTTATTTTAACTTATTTTCACACATATAACTTTATTTTTCAGTTAATTTTAGAATATCATTTAAGATGGTGATATAATAAAATTGATACTATAAGTTTGTATAAAAGTAACTTTTTTGTTTTATTTTGGATCACACCAAACAACTCATGGCTCTGTACTCAGGAATTATTCCTGGTGATTCTCAGTGGACCATATAGGATGCTAAGGATGGTACACAGGTCAACCATTACAAGTCAAATTATAGTCCTTACCCCTGTACTATTATATATTATATATATCATTTATAATTATAAAATTATATATTATATATAATATAATTCCTACCCATAGTGCTATTTCTCTGGCCCCGAAAAGTAACTTTGGAAACACTATTTATGAGCAAGCACTCACAGAATATGGATAGAGTATTTATGTAGAATTTGAAAGAAAATTTTGGGTGTCCTGCCATCTTGCAAATGAAATTTATTCATTAAAGTTTTAATGTTACTCTTCCTCTCTGTGTACTGGAAGGAAATGGCCAAGGCAGTCGAGAAAGTGATCAGCTTTTGGCAGAAAAGCGGAATGAAGTTTGGAAAGTGGTGAGGAAAAATGCCAGATGATGATAGAGGCAGGAGGAAAGGATGCCTTAAATTAGATCAATTAATGAAATCAGCAGTAGACACATTGGAGTTGGTAATCTATATACACATGAATTACATTTTATTTTTTTAGCCCTTGTGAAAAGGTAGTTCTTGACTTTTTAAATTAGAGGTTCCTAAAATAATTTTGCCTACTACTTTCAGTAGCTTCTAAGGCTACTTAGCTCATTACCTCTGACTCATTCTAGCAATTCATGTAGGGCATTATTGCTCACTTTTAGAACTACTTAAAAATAACCACTGTATTTTGAATAATAATCTTATTGTTGCTTCTTAGTATAGAAGATAGAATATCTTTGATTTTACAATTGATATAACAAGGATCAAAGATAACATAAATTGTTGTTAAAATCTCTTATATTTTCAATGCTACTCATTTTATAATTTTCTTTTGTTCTCCTAAGTGTTTGACAGATTGCTATTATTGATCATGACTTTCTTTAAATGTCTTATTTGGTTTTCTATCAAGATCTCTGAATCATTTATCATGATGCAATAATACTTCAATTACACTTGTGATTGCTTGCTTAGAAATTTAGGAGTGAGTACACTTACTATTTAGTAGTCTCATCAGTGGACCATCCCTGTCTGCAGTGAATGCCTCTTAACATTTTTTTTGTTTGTTCTCCTACATCTCCTTTCCTAAACATATATGTATATATATACATTATGCATGCATATGAGCTTAGCGACAGTAATGCAACATTTGTTATATCAATGATCAGATCAAACTATTACTACAAATTATTAGAAAATTGAACCTCTAAAATTACTAAGATTAGGTAGATGAGCAAAGTATATATATATTTAAAATATTGTCTTTTATTAAAACACTATAATTTACCAAAAAAATTATTCATAGTTGTGTATTAGACAAACAATGGTCCAGCACCAATAACATTGCAACTGTCAACACCTCTCGATCAATGTCCCCAGATTCCCTCCCACTTGCCACTTTGACAGGCACACTTTTAAGTTTGTTGAAGTTTGAATCTTATTTCAGTTTTGTTAACTCTGTGGTTTAGATATATAGCTATACCTCTTCTCTACACCACCACCATATAAATTTTAAATGAAATATTCTATGTGTTTTATGCCTTAAAAATCCTGTTTGTCATCTGGTGTTTCTAAAAAATAGGGGTGATTCACTGGATATAGTATATTTCAACTTTATTTTATTTCATTTTATTTATTTTATTTTATTTTAAATTTTGGTTTTTAGGTTATTCCCAGAGATGCTCAGGGTTTACTCCTAGCTCTGTATTCAGGAATTACTCCTGGCAGGGCTTGTGGAACCATATCAGATGCTAAGGATTGGACTCTACTTGGCCATGAGCAAGGCAAACACTCTATTCAATGTGCTACTGCTCTGCACTCAGTATCTGTCAATGTTCACTAGTGTTCATAAGCTATATGCCTTAAAATATAATTAGTAATTATAATTAATAATTAATATGGTAATTATCTATAGTAATTAATAATTAATTATTAGTAATTGAAATATCAACTTGAGGTATTATAATTTACATTTTTAAAAGAAGCAAATATTGATAGTAAAATTTGTACAAAAATTAAATAGTGGAAGTAAAAATGAAATGATGATATATTATAAATTAATATAAGTTCCACTAAATATTTATTTTTTGAAATGAAATGGCTGAGATTTTTAAATTTTTTATGATAAGTTATTAATTATATGTACATTTGATAGAATAAATATAATATTTTATTGGTCACTTTTGGGGGTATAATAGGCTCATAAAATTTCAGGGAGAGGAAAGGAAATAACATCTCAAGGGTCAGCTGGAAAGTAAATTTTTAGAATCCCCAGAAATTATCTGAAAGACTTTCAGGAAGGAATATTTTTTGGAATGGTTATGCAAAGAAGTTCTTTTGAAAATGTAAATGATGGGCCCAGAGAGATAGCACAGCGGCGTTTGCCTCGCAAGCAGCCGATCCAGGACCAAAGGTGGTTGGTTCGAATCTCGGTGTCCCATATGGTCCCCTGTGCCTGCCAGGAGCTATTTCTGAGCAGACAGCCAGGTGTAACCCCTGAGCATCGCCAGGTGTGGCCCAAAAACCAAAAAAAAAAAAAAAAAAAAGAAAAAGAAAATGTAAATGATAATCACTGTATATGTAAGAATTATTTTACAATATTCTTGCTAAAAGAACAAAGACAGTGCTTTGTTTTCCCATTAGTAGAGTGTGAAAAAATTGCTTTTCTAGATATGTCTCTTTCTTAACAATGATTTTAGGTAAACACTTTAAATTCCTTAAGTGCAATTTTTTTATCTGTAATATTGGCAGTGTCTACTTCTAAGGGCTGTTGCACAAGCTAAGTTTAATATGTGTATTCAAAATATTTATTTTAGTGTTTCCCACAAATTAAGTTTTTTAATATTAAAATATTTAGTAAAAATTGTATTAATAAATTAAAAGTTGACTAGACATCCTAAAATGTAGCCCTATCATAATCACAATTATACTCTGATTTTATTTTGTATACAAATGGTATAGAATCTTGGGTTATTCTTTGCTATTTTAATTCATTTCAATGACACTAAAAGTGCAGTTTCTCACATACTAATTTTAAACATTCAATTATGTATCATTAATTTAACTATTCTATTTGAAGTATTCAATATTGTCTATTAAAATAGTTTACATGAAATATAATAGTGTCATTTGTAGAACAACATGGGGGGTTTAAAATCAGAAATTTGTAATTACTCAATTTTTTAATAATAACTTTATTTAAACACTGATTACAAACATGATTGTGATTAGGTTTCAGTCATGGAAAGAACATGCTCCTTCACCAGTGCAACATTCCCACCACCAATGTCCCAACTCTCCCTCCACCCCACCCCACCCCCACCTGTACTCTAGACAGGCTTTCCAGTTCCCTTTACCCAATTTTTTTAACTGTTTGGAACCTAATCTCTGAATTCTGCATGAATGGAAACCAGCTCTGTGGACACACTCCTTTAAAACAACTTACAACAACTATTAATTTTCGTAAGAAAATTCTGAAAAGAAAATGTTCTGAAAATTCTCCATATTATATATATATGATAAGATTTATTTCATGATTCAATCATCAGCAGTTGAATGCTGGATTTTTCTATAGGCAGATAAAATAGATTAGAGGAAGTATTTTTTAGTATGTCCATTCATCTATTTTGTTGCTGATAGGTTATCAAAACTAAGAATTCTGTAAGGCAAATATTCAAATTAAATGTTATAAATTAAGCATTTGTATTTATTGTTTTTTTTTCAGTAATCCACAATCCTTTCAGACCTTGATAGAAATATCTGAGCCAGGGATGTATAATGAAAATAGAAATTGGATATATAATGAGATTGCAGTCATAAGAATAAAGATAGGTCAATTTTCATTATATTATATTACTGATAATGGCAGTAAGTTAACAGCTTCAATATAAGGAGCATGTTATACCTGGTGGTACACTACAGGCTTTGCAAATACTATTTTATTTTAATTTTCTTATTTGGCTCAGGGTTTCACATACAAAAATCTAGTACTCTTCTCTTCTGCTCATACTCTAAATTCTCAATGCTAGGGAAGAAATAGTACAAGAGTTAAGACACTTGCCTTGGCATCTGGCAACCATGGGTAGATCCTCAGCCTTACATATGTTCCCTCAGCACTATCAATGACCTCTAAGCACAGGAGTAAAGAAATAAGTCTGAGAGTACCATCTAATGTGTCACCCCCGAGCCCTCCAAAAAACTAGAAAATAATTTTTTTACAATCACCCTATAAAGTAAGGAGACAAAGACTAGGCTTGAGAAATGGTTCAACAAACTGATAACATGAGTGTGTGCTTTGTATGTGGGTGACCAAGTTTCATACCTGGCAGCTCTGAGTCCCCAGATGGATGGGCCCTTCACCCCAAGTACAGAGAAATAACTCCTGGCCAATGATGAATATGATCAAAAGGCAAAAAAATGAATGGAAATTAAAACGAAAGTTACCTAAAGACACAGTGATTATTAAACTTGAGTAACATACATTCCTTAAAAAAAAAAGAAAATCTCATTTATCACAGTACTTTGACTAGTATATGACACACCTGCTGCCTATGTCACCACATAGTCTACAAAAACTTTAAACACATAATGCACTTTAAATATTGACAGTTGAATGTTGATATTTGCTGAGTGCATTTGTGTTAAAATTAATATTTTAATGAAGATAAAATATATTGGGATATGAAAAGTATCTATACTTATAATACCTTTGTGCTTATTTTGAGACCAAGTGCTTTGCTGTTATAGGGACATTACTATACTACTTCATCTTGACTTCTAACATAATTGTGTCTAGAATATATTGCTTATGACATTATTGTGGAAATCAAACTGGAACTGGACTTTTTTTTTTCATTTTGGGGCCACATTGCTGATGTTAAGAGCTTACTTTTGACTTTGTACTTAGAGATAACTCCTGGAGGGGCTCCCTTGAATCCATAGATAAAATAGATAAGGTAGGGGTCCCTTACCATAGATTTATGCAAGAAATTGACCCCAGGTCTGTCACATATGAGGCAAAAGAAATTGGACTTTCTTGTGGTAGACAGGAGTTGAAAGAAGAGGGACACCATCTATGATATTTCTCAGTTTGTTCTAGTTATTATGTATTGGCTACTTGTCCATTCATTTATTTTGTTTTTAAGGTAACAATAGTTGCTAGACTAGTTTACAGGAATTTGCAATAATTCTTAGTACATTTTGGTGAGTAAGTATTGCAGGTTTATCACAAAACATTGTGCTCAATTTTGGTTAAAAAACTTTTTTGAAGGCTGGATAGTGAAGCAGGCAAAGTAATTTTCCTTATACTCAATTATACAATTACACACTATATTCACCCACCCCACCAACTCTTTCAGGAGTGATGCCTGAGAACTGAAACAAGAGTAAGCCCTGTACATCATTAGGTGTAACCTCCAAATCAAAAAGCAAACAAAAATTTTTTTCATAGAAAATTGTCTTCTATGACTGTAAAATGAATAATTAATTAACCAGGATTTAGTAACTTTTGCCTGTCAAGCTGAAATATACCTTAAGGAAAAAGACTCATTTCTTATTTTTTTCACCCAGAGAAGAAATAATATTCCTACTTATTTTCTGCCAGAGTTTCAAGTTCACAATTGTGAATGATAATATTTTGTAACTTTTTTTTTGTATAAAGGAGGTTCAGTATTTTTAAAATATACTTAAGTTGTTACAATGAAATGGCTGAAATCCAAATCTCTCTACAAATGAGAGTTAGCTATTGTGTGATATACTTCAGAGGTATAATGGCAGACAGTAAAAAAAAATTCAAAGCTAAAATTTCAACTGACTTGTATTGAGTTGGTGATCAATCATTAAGACCTATTTGGTAGGCCTCCAAAATGTGTAGGTCAAGATTTGCCATCTAAATTGGCATTAGGTTATTCATTTTTGTGGCCAGGCAGGTCCTGGCAGAACTCCCAAGGGCAGTGGGAAAGGGATCTCGACTTGTTCCTGATTACTTCTTAGAACTCCAGCATTATTATTCTCTTTAGCTTCTTTTCTTCTCTTTTTTTGCATAGCAATTATTTCCTGGGTGCATAATTCACCTATCCAGGCATTATTATGTACATTGTCAAAAAAACAGTAATCAAATAAAAATGTCTTTTGAGAAAAGTCTATTCAGTTCTTTCTGTTTTTATGCGGGGACTTGGGGGATTATTTTGTTTATTTTTTGAATTACAATTCTTTCAGTTATATTTAAGGTATATAGCAATAGTGAATTAGGGCAATTCCTAACACCAGTATTGACCTTCCTCTAACACTTTTCCCAGCATGCATCCCATACCTCCTCCTTTAATCCCCTGGACTGCTAGTGTGATAGGTCCATTTTGTGTATAGTTTGTTGTAGTTTGGATCTCTTGATTCCATTGTTGGCTTTGGGTTGGGTATTTAGGTCTGGTCATTTTTTATTTTCACTCAATGCTTATGAGACTGCTGTGCCCCTGGTACCATCACTTTTGTTTCTCAATTTGTAGAAAGACATAAAATTTGATGCAGAGCAAGATGATTCATGTTCTATGGTTCTGTTAAAAAAAAAACAATAACAATAATCAAACAGAAAGAAAAAAAATAAAAAAGAAAGAAAAAGAAAGAAAGAAGGTGGGAGCCTCTATCTAGAAGTCTAGAAACTATAAATATAAATTGTTGCTGTTGTTTAGGGTTTTTTGTTTGCATGTTTTTGGTTTTAGTGGTTATTGTTAAATCTTGTGAATGGCTTAAACTTTTTTGAATTAATCTTTTGTCAGTTATATGGTATTTCCTCTTATTTTTTAGGATCTTTTTTTATTAGACAGTTTTTAATGCAAAAATGTTTTAGTTTAATTTAAGTCCATGCGTATATATTTTCTGTTATTCTTGCAAATGGAATAAATTGGCTGCAGTTACCGGTTATATCAATATTATAGAGTATTTGGTATATGCTCTCTTTTATGTGCTTTTATCTTCAGGTCTAACACCTGACTTGTTAACCCATTTTGAATTAACTTCTGTATAGAGCATAAAAGTAGTACAATTTTAACATTTAACAGACCTTTCCATATTTTTTTTTTTTTTTTGGTTTTTGGGCCACACCCATTTGATGCTCAGTGGTTACTCCTGGCTATGTGCTCAGAAATCGCCCCTGGCTTGGGGGGACCATATGGGACGCCGGGGGATCGAACCGCGGTCCTTCCTTGGCTAGCGCTTGCAAGGCAGACACCTTACCTCCAGCGCCACCTACCCGGCCCCCCTTTCCATATTTTGAAAAAGATCACAACTGTCTAAAGGTTTTTATAGTGAGCCACTAGTACCAAAGCTGGCAACAAAACAAACGTTGGGAAGAGATTAAGTGTTAGATTATTTGTTTATAACTTGGCTTTACCCCAAAACAGAGATTTTCTTATATGTAAACCAGGGTAGGACTGGCTCTAGAAAGCCTAAATTATCTTCCCTTACTCTGTCCTTACTCCTAAACCTCGGGTTGGTCTCTGTACTCAATAAAAAAGATTATTCTTTTTTTTTTATTCACTCTTGATATGAAGTAGAAGATTGCCTGAATACCTGTGTTTCACCTTCAGCCTGCTCTGGATTGTTTTGTGCAGCTACTCTGCTTTATACTCATTCACCTGGGGTTGGGGATATGAAACATGGGGTGATTTTACAATGAAATATGACCTTTAAAAATTTATATCCTGTTCTTGACTTGCTTATCCCATATTGTAAATGTTTAGGAACTCTTCCTAATTTCCATGCAAAGCTAACTTTCTTGGAGGTTTGTTGAAATTTTTATTTAAATGTTTCATTTTTTTCTATTTATGTTGAATTATACTCTTGAACTTCATTACCATTTGAGAAAACATATATAGAAGCTATAATTGATTAAAACTGAGAATATCATAAATGTTTACATCATTGTTGAGTTGCAGGAATCTTTATATATCTAGTTAAATATTAACTCCTTATTAGATGTTTGGCTTAAAACTATTTTGTCTGTACTCTCAGCTGCTTTTGACTCTCTAAGATGATCTTTGATACACAAAAATATTGAACTTGAGGACTAGAGAGATAGTTTAGATAATAAGATAGTTGCCTTGCATTCATGCAGCCAATCTAGGTTTAGTTCCTAGCACCACATATACTGTAGTCCTTTGAGCCTGGCCAGGAGTGCAAAGCCAGGAATAAACTTTGAACATCACTGGGTGTGATCCTAAAACAAAACACCCACCCCCACAAAAAAATGAATTTGTTTGATGAAACCCATTTTATCAACTTTTTTCTTTTGTGCTTGTAATTTAGGTATCATGTAAGATTCCAAATCCAAAATACTAAATAAAAAATTTTCCCTTATATTATTATTGTTTGATAGTTTAGGCTCTTAGGCATAGGTCTGTGATTCATTGGTGATTTTTTTCCCAAATGTTATAGACATAGTAGTCTTGATGTCCCCAACTTCCCCTTAACCATTGCTTCTAGAGATAGATTTTTTTTTAATCCAAATATTTCTTGCTCTCAAAATTTATTTTAATTTTAAATATTCCTTGTATAATTTATTTTTTTGTATGCAGGACTTTGTGAATTATTGGAAGAAAGTACTAGCAAGTTAAGAAGTTTTTTGATATGGAAAATTTTTATGTATTTATATTCTCCTATTCTCCATCAGACAATTTATCCTTTTGACTAATCCCATTGAAAAACCATTAGGGTTTGGTCCCTTACTGTGGACTTTAGCTGCTGGGTTCCTTGTTAACTAGTTAACAAATTCAGAAACGTTTTAGAATTGATCTTTGTTATTAGGTGATATGATTCACAAAGGCAAGAATGTGATATTGCTACTGTAGTAATTTTCTTTCAGTGCAGCACAATATTTAGCTTGGAGAATGCATGAATGGAAAAACAAATGAAAAGAAAAGAGTGCCTTACTTCTTTAACAATTTAGTAACTCAAAGACTTTGATTTTTTTCATTTTAAAAAACAAGTTTTTTTTAAATAAATTTTTCTCTTAATATTTAACAAAGCCATGAATTTTCAAATTTTCTTAGAAGTATTTTTAGAAGAGTTTGTTAGTGATAACTGAAGTTTGAAGATTTCAGTTTATATTATAAATATTTCTTGTTCCATTAGATAGTCCTTGTAGAGACAAAGTCCCATAGGTAGTACCTTTTCCCCTGGGTAACTACCAACAAATGAAAATGGTGACTATTTATGGAAACTCAAAGTCACTGGATATGGCTTATATTGTCATGAACATGTGATATGGCACATCTTTTATTGATAGTTCAATATGATATTTTGAACATTAGTCAAAAGAAGCAAAATCTGAAATGTAAATTAAGTACTACTGTTTTTGAACCAGTATATATTTTTTGCATTCGCTTTCCTTTTTCTTCCTTCTTTCCTTTCTTCCTTTCTTTTCCTCTTTCTCTTTATTTTCTTTCCTTCTCTTTCTCTTTTCTTTCTTTCTTTTTCTTTCTTTCTTTCTTTCTTTCTTTCTTTCTTTCTTTCTTTCTTTCTTTCTTTCTTTCTTTCTTTCTTTCTTTCTTTCTTTCTTTCTTTCTTTCTTTCTTTCTTCTTTCTTTCTTTCTTTCTTTCTTCCTTCCTTCCTCCCTTCCTTCCTTTCTTCTTCTTTATTTCTTCTTTCTTTCTTTCTTTCTTTCTTTCTTTCTTTCTTTCTTTCTCTTCCTTTCTTTCTTCTTTCTTTCTTTCTTTCTTTCTTTCTTCTTACTTTCTTTCTTTCTTTCTTTCTTTCTTTCTTCTTACTTTCTTTCTATTTCTTTCTTCCTCCCTCTTGCCTTTCTTTTTCTTTTTTCTTTTTAAATTTTTAAGAATAATATTTTTATTAAACACCATGATTACAAACATGATTGTGGTTGGGTTTTAGTCATAAAAAGAACACCCCAATGCAACATTCCCATCACCAATGTCCCTATCTTCCCTCCCACCAGCTTTTCATTTAACTCAGAATCCAAGTCCCCTTGTTGCTGAAATACTCACCAAGAGCCAGTTAAAACCCAGTTTGATAAGTAGTAGAAAGCTTATTTACTGAGGTGATCCAGTAGAGCTTGTGATTCAGCCTGATTCCTGAACAAAGGCAAGAGTTCTGACTTATAGAGTATTTGGCGTGGCCATTTGTAGACAGCTGGTGGAAACAAGAGCAGAAATTCCTAAGCATGTTATTTTGCAAAACAGTTTGGCATGCTGAGCACAATCTGCAGTCATGGAACAAGGAAGATTATCTCAGAAATGTCCCAAGTGCATCACATAGTCTCGGTGCAACAGTCTATCTTTGGCTGCTCTTATTTCCTGGCTGCTCTGTTTCTTATAATGGGGAAGGGGTAAAGGACCTATAGTTTTTATTATCCTGATCAAACATTTTCTCAAATGTAAATTTAAGGAAGTTAACAACCTATTTTTTTTTTCATTTACTTGATACTTATGGTCAGAGTAATTTTCAGTAATTTGGAATTTTGTCACAATTTAAGCCTATTTTTAAAAATCTACTATAAGATTCTAGAACTCTTCTCAAAAATAGTAGAAAGTAAGAAATGTTCACATATTCAGTTTATGAATGGTCATACCTTTTATTCTAAATTTTATAAGCAACAACTTCAAAAAGAATATGCATTTTATTTTTATATAGCTTTCATCATATTCCCAGTTTAAGGTAAGGACTACTAAGGCCAAAATTATATTTTCTAACCAGAAAGAGAGACATGAGATACAGGAAGTCATTTTTGATATGAACATGTTTGTTTTTAAAGGCTTGGGGTTTTTTTGTGGTTTGTTGGTATTGGAGCCATATCTAGCAATGCTCAGGGCTTACTTCTGGTTCTGCATGCAGGAATAGATTCAGGTGAGCTCAGGGGAATTTATGTGATTCTGGGGATTGAACCCAGGCCATCTTTCTGCAAGTCAAGTAAGTACCTTATCCACTGTACTACTTTTCATGTTACTGTGAAGGCTTTTTGTATTTTAATTTAATGTAATTTATTTAATCCATAGTAGTTTGTCTTCCCTGCATTTTCACTTGTTTTCTTTTTTATTTTTTTCACTTGTTTCCTTTTAATGTTTTTTATTTAAAGAACCGTGATTTACAAAGTTATTGATAGTTGTGTTTTAGGCACATAATATTTTAACCCCAATTCTACACCACCAGTGATAACTTCTTCCACCAGTGTTCCCATGCTCCACCATATTCCCAACCTGTCACTTTGACAGGTACATTACAAAGTTTGGTGGTTACAGCTTGTATCTCATGTTTCAGTGTTGTCGAATTCTGTGCTTTTGCTATAGAGCTATAGCACTCTCCCACATCACTAGTATAACTGAAACAGCTCTAGTTTCCCCATGAATTTTCTTTCTCATCTTTTGCCTTCCCCAACACCTTGATTTTTTTTCTGGCCCCCTCTCCATATACTCTGTAGTAAAAGTGAACTAGGCATCCCCCCTTTGCTATATTTCATTTTCTTTTCCAGTTATTCTGTATTCCATAGATAAGCGAGATAATTCTGTGTTTTCCTTCCCTTGGGGCTTACTTCACTCAATATATCATCTAGTTCCAATCAGGCTGCAGCAAATTTCATGATTTCATTGTTCCTTGGAGCTGCATAGTGTTCTTAATAGTTTCTATAGGTTCACACACACATTACACACATATACACACAGAGATTCTTCTTTATTTTTTACCAATATAAGTTCTAAAAAAATACACCAACATCTTAAAAGTAAATTGCAACTTTCTTTGATAATGGTCACAAATATTCCAAAGTCATTTCTTAGCATGAAGTAGGTTTCCATATTCTTTCCAATGTTTTATTTTTGTTTTGGTGCCTCCCTCAGTGTGCTTACTCCTGACTCTGCTCTTATGGATTACACCTGGTATATTCTGGGGACCATGTGTAGTGCCAGAGACTAAACCTGAATCAGTCATGTGCAAAATAAACCTTTATTTAAAGTATAGTCTTTGTGGATCCTAATTGTTTTGTTTATTAGATTTTTAACAACTTTGCATTTAACAATGTTTCATAAATTCATAATTTTTATCACCAAGTAAAAAATAAATGTCCCCTGAGTATCTCTGTGTGTGTGGTCCCAAATTCCAAGCAAGGTAAACAAACAACAGAAAAAATAATGCAGACATCCTCTTGTCTAGGGACTGAGTTTTAAATTGGTAGCCACTAAATGGTTGTGGGTGGCAATATTGCCATCTGTTGGTAGCAAGTACTAGTGTAGTCTTGGTTTGAAGTATCCCATTTATGTATTTTTTTAGAATATACTAAGTTGGAGTCAGTTTAAGAATATTGGGTATGCAATCGGTCCTCTGTAATTAATGATCTTGGTTAGTGCACAGTTTCTAGGTCGAAACCTAGGATAGAGTTTTTCATTATGGCACCAGAAGTTCTTTACAGAAGACTGACTACAAGAAACGTGATGAACAGATCTTCTAGAGCCACAACAAAAGACTATCCTAGACATTGTCCTATGACCCATTGAAATATCAAAATCTCTAGCTATAGAGAACTGATTTTGTCATCCATAACTGAGCAGAAAGTTTCCTGGCACCATAAAAAGACTTTGGGGTTTGAGAATGAGCATGTATGGTGCCTGTAGTTGCTCCCATTGACAGCTTCAAGACTGGAGAAACTCTAGACCTCCTAGGCCAAGGGAATTCCCTCTAACTTCCCCAATACTTATTGTGCCTATGCAAAAACAAACAAACAAAACAAAACAAAACAAAACATAAAGCCTTGCCACACCAAACCTTTTTTTCTTTTCTTTCTTGTGGTTGTGGCTTTGGTGATGATCTTTTTGCTGTGTTTATTATTTGTCATTTTTTTTTCAATTTTTTTGTTTTTTTCTCTTTTTCCTTTCTTCTTACAAACTGATATTTTGTAGTCTCTAGACGTATTCCCACTCACCCTCCAGCATTTATTTTCTTTTTTTATCTTCTTTTTACAACAGAACCACAGAACTTGAGTCATCTTGTTCTCCCTCATAATTGGGGGGGGGGGGGGACAGGGAAAGGATGGTACCAGGAGCAACCACTCCTATGAACGTTGAATGGAAATAAAAAATGATCAGACTTAAGCACCACACCCAAAGTCAACAACACCCGAATCAATATCCAGTCTACCACAAGCTATACACAAAGGAGACCTCTTTCACTATCAGTCCGAGGGACAAAGGGGGGAGGTACAGGATGCATGCTTAGAACAGGGGTGGTGGGTATGGCCCTATTTCCTTTTTTTCCTTTTTTTTTTTTTTTTTTGTGTGTGTGTGTTTTTTTGGGTCACACCCGGCAGTGCTCAGGGGTTATTCCTGGCTCTAGGCTCAGGAATTGCTCCTGGCAGGCACGGGGACCAGCATGAAAGGCAAACGCCTTACCTCCATGCTATCTCTCCGGCCCCATATGGCCCTATTTCTTTGTCACTATGTACCTTAAATATTACTATGAAAGACTTGTAATTCATTTTTATCACAATAAAATTATTTAAAGAAAATAATATTTAGATATGCAAGTAAATTTATAAAGGGTTGATAGTAATAATGCTTAGAAACTTTTTTCTAACTTAGAAGGCCAATTTTAGGGAGGTTATTTTGTGTACAAATGTAGTATAGACAGGATTTGAATCTAGGTCTCTCAATCTACAGCCAGAAACTTGGTAACATGCTTTCTTCGTTCCTCTTTTCCTCACTCCTTTTTTCTCTCCCTGGCACTTTTTTCATTCTTTATTTCCTTCTTTCTCTCTCTTCTTTCTCTTCTTTTTTCTTTCTTCATTCTTTCTCTTCCTTTTTCTTTGTTTCTTTCTTTCTTTTCTCTTTCTTTATCTTTCTTTCATTATCTCTTTCTTTCTTTCATTATCTCTTTCTTTCTTTCTTTCTTTCTTTCTTTCTTTCTTTCTTTCTTTCTTTCTTTCTTTCTTTCTTTCTTTCTTTCTTTCTTTCTCTCTTTCTTCTTTCATTATTCAGAGATCATTCTAGAGGAGCTCAATGGTATTGTATATAGTGAAAAAAATTCAATAAGACAGATGTATTACCTCCTGCTTACTATCTCTCTGACCCTGTCCCAATGTTTCAGGTTAAAGACATGAATATATTGGAACAAAATTTAGAAATGTAAGTAGTGAATATTTTTTATATAATATCTGAGTCAAGTTTTATTTTATTTATCTACTTGTGTTTCTTGTTTGTTTTTGTTTGGGAGCCATACCCAACTTTGCTGAGAGTTGCTCCTGGCTCTGCACTCAGATTTCATTGCTGGTGGCATTGGGCAGAGCGGGTGGGGTTCTGTAAACCATTTACAGAAATGGTTTCTGTTCAATATGAAAATCTTGTGAGACAGAAAGTTTCTTTTTATCAGGTGTGATAGATTCGTATAGTGCCACAGAGACAGTCATGTCTTATAATCAGGGAATCCAAGTGCCTGATACTACACAGTTATGATTTTTGGCCTGTCCTATGTTGATATTTTGTGGGAGTTGATAAATGAGCCAAAGAATGGAAATACAATGGACACAATATGTTTTAAAACTGAAGTTTTGTAATAGTTTTGTAGTTCGAAAATAGCTAGTGCTGACCATCAGAGAACAGATGTAAAATGAACTAAGAAGTACTTTTCTTTTTTCTTCATATATTATGTATGAAAAAGAATACATACATTTTTAAATTAAATTAAAAACTTTAAACCTGTTGGGACCAGAGAAATGGTACCTGTAGTGCCACAATTGAACTTAGGATCTTTAACTCACTTGAACCATATTCACTACCTGAAAACATGTAAACATTTATTTTTTATTTGTTTCTGGGCTATCCTTTTCAATACTCAGGTGCTGCATCTGGTTCTGTGGTTGGAAGTTGTTCCTGTTGGAGCTGGGAAAGGAAGAAAATCAAAGGTGTTAGGGACTGACTCCCAGAATGCCTGCAGTAGAAACATATGCCCCACTTTGGCTTGCTCTTTCTAACATGTCAAATATATAGTTAAATGTTGAAAAAGAATTTTTTCCCCAAAGGTAAGACAGTGTACAACAGGCATTATTGAAAGGATTACTGAAATAATTCAATAAAAAAGAAAATACTTGAGTGAGTGGGTAAAAGTCACCATCTACCAAAAGAAATTCAAAATAGAAAAAATAATTGCATCATATGCCATAAAATGGCTAATTTTATCACTATATTAAATTCCTAAATTAGGTATAAAAGGCCAATAGCCTATTATAAAAATGTACAAAGGTGTTTTATAAAAAAAGAAAGCAAAACTCAACTAGTTTATAAGGATATGAAAAGACATTAGCATCACTTAGAAGAGAAATTATAAATTAAAATAATTGGAAGTTACTATTTTCATTTAAAAATGTCAATGAAAAAGAAAAAATTTGGGGGGGGTCACACCCAGCAACACTCAGCGTTTACTCCTGGCTCTATGCTCAGATATCGCTCCTGGCAGGCTAGGAGACCAAATGGGATGCCGGGATTCGAACCACTGACCTTCTGCATGCAAGGCAAACACCTTACCTCCATGCTATATCTTCAGCTCCTGAAAAAAATTTTAATTAATTTTATGTTGATGGTTTGAGTAAACATTAACTAACTAACTAATATTCTTTATTTTGTGGATGGTGCGTGCTCAGTACTTACTCAGCTATATGCTCTGGGGATCACTCCTTGATGTAATAGGGGACCAGTTGTGGTACAGGGGTTCAAACCTAGGTTAGCTACTTGCAAGGGAAGTGTCATACACATTGTGCAATCTTCGCTGGCCCCAATCTCTGATATTATTGGTGGGACCATATCTCAGTAGAATTTTATGAGAAGTATTTTTTTCCCTTTTTGGGGAGAGTGGGGCAACTCCAAGGAGAGATTGAATCCTGGAGGTATGTGAAAGGCAAATGCCCTACTCAATTTACATAGGAAATGAAAATATTATTATATATAAGTATATATGTGTTCATAAAAAGACATGGGTGGGTACAAAACAAATTGGTATCAGTATTTGTCCCCAGAGTAAGAATTTCCCTATGACTGAGAAATGAGAGAATTACTTATGATTGTCTATTTTCACATTTTCTGGATATATGCATTATTTAAAAATAAATAAGTCAGCTACTTACAAGGAAAACCAGAATATATACCTGCAATTTGACACACTATTCAATACAAAATTGTCTTTTTTTATAGTACTAAAAGCTCAGAGGCAGAGGATGATAATCAAATTAGAATCCCTGGTGTGTCTGGAATGAATGTGATTGAGTTCTTGGTGTATGTAAAAGTAGTTTGCAAACTATAATGTGTATTAAAGTTTGTGTTATAATTAGCCTTGTTCAGCTAAATCAAAGTTCAAGTGCATAAAAGTTTGCATTAAAAAGGTAACCTAAACAGTAAGAAAGGTAAAAGTTGAGTTGGGTGGTTCTATTTCTTTGAGGTAAAGTAAACAACTCCTCTTGGCCTCAGATAAGACCCCAGGAATAATGTGGATACTTCTCTTTTTTGGATATGTTCCCCCCACCCAAATACCTCTTCAGAATAAAACACTTGGGTACATTGAGTAGGGCATTTGCCTTTCACATACCTCCAGGGTTCAATCCCTCCCTGGTGTAGCCCTTCCCCCAAAAAAGCGAAAAAATACTTCTCATATACTAGGAAAAATGTATAGAAACAAAAGATTTGACCTTTAGTTTTTTTGTTTTTTTTTTTGTTTTGTTTTGTTTTGTTTTTTGTTTTTTTGGGCCACACCCAGCTGCGCTCAGGGGTTACTAATGGCTCTGCTCTCAGAAGTTACTTCTGGCTGGCTTGGGGGCCATATGAGATGCTGGGATTGAAATCCTGTCTGTCTGATGTATGCAAGGCAAACACCCTACCCTCTATGCTATTGATCAGGCATGATATTTGTTCTTTTTAAAGAAGAAAATAATGAATACCCCAATAGAATAAAGACTAATAAAATAAACTAAATTTACTAAATATTTCTAATATTTAGAAATATTTCATGAAGTAAAATTTGGGGGACCCATACCTGGTGGTGCTTAGGGATTACTCCTTATAGTTCCTAGGGAACCAAGTGGTGTTAGGTTTGAACCCAGACCTCCTTTAGCAAAGCATGCTTTCCAGCTCTGGCCATGGGGAGAACTGTTATTGCTATCTTTTGTATATACATTAAAATAATCTTCTTTATGAAGTTGGGAAGCATTTTTAAAGTGATTATAATCAAATTTGGGAGTACATTTATTGAAATAAATTTGCTTCTATTCTAAAAGGAACATAAACTTTTATATTATTTATAAAATTATTTTGGTAATATGTATTTACATAAATAAATAAGTAAATAAAACAAATAAATAAATGATCAGAAAGATAGTATAGAAGTTAAGATGAATGCTTTGTATAGGGTCCAGGGTTAACAAGGACACCACTTGACTTTCCAGGCATCATTATGTCTAGTTCTGAAGATCCCAAAGTATCACAGGCCTCAGTCTTTAAACTAAGCACAATGGCCTAGTTGCCTAATAGTGACCCTGGACCATGCTGAGCACTATTTGAGAGTACTCACCTAAAATATTAAAAAGTTAGTAAATGCCTCACATGTATAATTTTCTTGGAATAAGTTACTATTATTTTAAATAAATATACATTTTGAAATTTTCTACTGCTGCAAATTTTTTATATTTCTATTCAGTCATATTATTTTTAATTGCATACTATAGGCATAACCAATTTAGTCTTATATGTAGACTCCTGTGGGTTTTTTTTTTTGTTTTTTTTTTGAGAGGGCATTTTGCTTTTGTTTGGGGGCCACACCTATCTCTGCACCTAGTGGTCACTTTTGATGGGGTCAGGGACCATTTGTAAAACCAGAGATGAAACCCAGGTCTGGTATGTGCGACACAAACCTTTCTATTGTACCATCTCTCCAGCCTATATATAGCCAATGTTTAAAAATAGTTGATTCATTATCACTTTTTTAGAAGAAAGAGTTTGGTGATTTTGATCTTTAATTACATATATTTTAAATAAATATATCTGCAGCTTTGGGGTACAGGAGTACTGGTGAGGATGAAAGAGTGCTCCTAATGCATTTTTGGCTTTTGATTTGACTAGTATAATTCAGAATTAGGAATTTTCTGTTTAATTAAGTGATGATCATCATATTAGTGCCCCTTTTCTTTTCATCTGGTCAAGTTTATTTTTTTCTGGTTAAGCCTTAAAATAGCTGGTAGATAGTTGCTTTGATTCAATTCAAGTACAGAGAGAGTAATTTTTATTTGAGTCATTAAAATAGGAAACATCTATAAAGGTTGGCATTTTTGAAATTATTTATTGCACCGATATTGCTCTGATTATATTTCCATTTTTAGTAGAAAAAGAAAGATGGTAATGTCGCAAAATTTTTTTTTTTTTTGGTTTTTGGGTCACACCCAGCAGTGCTCAGGGGTTACTCCTGGCTGTCTGCTCAGAAATAGCTCCTGGCAGGCACAGGGTACCATATGGGACACTGGGATTTGAACCAACCACCTTTGGTCCTGGATCGGCTGCTTGCAAGGCAAATGTCGCTGTGCTATCTCTCCAGGCCCAATGTCGCAAAATTTAAAAAAAGTTTATGATGTAAGTCAGAAATTTTTAGCTAGACCCTCTCAAAAATTAAGTAATTTTATTAAGTAATAATTAAAATCTGGGCCCGGAGAGATAGCACAGCAGCATTTGCCTTGCAAGCAGCCGATCCAGGACCAAAGGTGGTTGGTTCGAATCCCGGTATCCCATATGGTCCCCCGTGCCTGCCAGGAGTTATTTCTGAGCAGACAGCCAGGAGTAACCCCTGAGCACAGCCGGGTGTGGCCCAAAAACCAAATAATAATAATAATAATAATAATAATAATAATAATAGTAATAGTAATTAAAATCTGCTAATGTCACTGTGACACATGTTATCTTGTGGGAAAATGCAGACTTTTTAAAGTGTTTATAATTGGTGAAGTATTTATTCAGCAAACAATTCAGTGAAATCCTATAATGGGCCAGATATCATGCTCTTCTATGGTTATAATATGATGTAGAAAGCAAATTATTTACCTAAAGATTTAGAATACTATTGATGAAGACAGGTGTGAAAAATTATGAAAGAGATTAGAATTTCAAGTGCCAAGAATGTTATGACAGTATGGAGCCAGGTATGTAGGTCAGTAGTTATAATACATTTCTTGAATGTGAAATTTTCTGGATTTAATCCCTGGCATCTCAATAAATAAATAAATAAGTAAAAATAAAATAAAACCTACATTAGAGGACAGGGGATTTCCCAAAGCAAACAAGAAAGATGAAACAAAAAAAGGCTGATGAAAAATGGAATTTAAATTTGAGAAAAGACAGGAAATGGTATCTTATTACATCATTATAGTAAATGACAAGTTGAATTTGAAAAGTTGAGCCAAGCAAACAAGATAGTTGAAAGTGTCTGGAAGAGGGACTATCATGAAAGGACAGGAGTTATAAATGCTTCTGATTGCCCTGTGGAGAAATGAAATGTGACAGGAAGGCAGACTGCAAATAAGAGAAGGAAAACTTCCATCAGTATTGGTTTAGAAAAGCTTTTTATGGCAGCTTTCCTAGTGGGCTTTGTTTCTTCTATAGAGGTAAAATATAGAAAAACTTTTATAAGTGTCTTGGTGTGAAGGATCATTGAATTTCCCATTGTGATGGTAGGATCTCTTATGCATGATGGAATAAATCCATAGACCAAATTCTAAAACCATTGGAACTAAAGCACTAATTTTTTCTAGCATTTTTTACAGAACTGTTCTTTTTATTTGTATTTTTTTTTCCTTTTCAAAAGAAGCATTGTGGAGTTTCAAGCCAACACACTGAAAAGATTTTTAAAGATTTTTATCTTGTGGGAACACAAATTTGGTAATGTAATTAGGTCTTTTACCCTGAACATTGGCATAATGATTTGGCTCAGGCCTCAGAAGAATGGGCATCGCCCACACACACCTGAACAATGGATACCATCTATGAAAACAACCATAGTTGTCTATAACATTACCAAGATCCAAGCCTCTACCAGGGAAGACCTACCACTGCTTTGGCATTGACTTACTCCAAAGAGTGCTCCCAACACCCAAACCACTCAGCAACAGTCTGCATGCAGGGCAGATGGCTCGCATTTAATGATATGCTAAAACTAGAGGATGCTCCACATCAGCCTGGCATCGATGAAAGAAATGCACAGAATCCAGAGTCTTTAAATATAAGAATCTGATACCAACAATAGCTAAAGTCTCACCGGGACCTTGAGAATGACTTGAGTTGGATGGACTGGTATGCCTGGAACCCAGAGTCTGTCTTATGCCAACAAACTTCTGTGGTGAGGACTTTTTGTAGTCAGGTCAAGGATTCTTTTCCATTTTCCCCATTTTTCTGGACCTATGCAAACAACAGCGATTGCCACTATCACACCTTTACTATATTTTTTTACTCTTATCCTTTAAGGAAAAAAAACAACAAAACTTACTGAACTTAGAAACAAATAACTGTAGTAGAATGCCTGTCTCGAATACAGGCAGGGGATGGGAAGGGGGAGGGGGAAATGTTACACTGGTGAAGGGGTGGGTGTTCTGGTTATGACCATAACCCAACTATGATCATGTTACTTAAATAAAAAAATATATTTAAAAAAAGGATTTTTATCTTGAGACTGGAAAGATAGAGGAGCATATGTTGTGCATGAAATGCTTAGGTTTAGTCCCCAGTACCACGTGGTAGCCATCCCCACCCCCACCAAGCACATGTTGGCAGCATACTTGCACAGAGAAATTACCCCCAAATCAATGTGGGGTTTTTTTGGGGGGGGGGGCATACTCAATGGTGCTCAGAGATTGGGTACTCTTAGCTCTGAACTCAGGAATTACTCCTGACAGTGTTCTGTGAACCATATGGGATGTCAGAGATCAAACCTAAGTCAGCCCATGCAAGGCAAATGCCCTACCCTCTGTCCTCTCTCCAACCCGTTTTGTTTTATTTTGTATCTGGTCAGATTGGGAAGTACTCAGAGCTTTCTCCTGGCTCTGTGCTGAGGTATCATTCCTGCTTCTGTGCTCAGGATGCTCTCTTGGCAATGGATGGGGTAGCATATATGATGTCAGGGATGAACTTGGTATGCTGCATGTAAGTAAAGTGCCCTTCCCTTTATATTACTGATCTAGATTCCCAACTATCAATTAGATTTATATAAAACCAGTGTCTTTCAACAATTATCTGAAATAAAAGTATTTTACTCATTATAGAGACTATTTTCAAATGTTACTATAACAAAAGGAATAAAAGCATAAATGAGCCTATTTTTAATTAATTAACTAGAATGCCAATAAAATGCAATAAAAACCATCGCATATGTTTTACACAAATATTTTGTGTTTAAGCAATGCTTTATTAAAATATTTCTGTGTTTCAGAGTAGGATAAAAGGCCTTTACCAGTATTTGCTTCTTATCTGCACACTCTTGCTGCCTCTGCTTTTTTTGGTGGTTGTTCTTTTTTAAACCGTAACTGGTAGTGCTCAGTCCTTCATGGCCCAGGGAACATTTGTTGTGGTGCTTGGGGTACATATTGTGCCAGGATCAAACCCAGTTTGGTTGCATGTAAAGCAAGCAGCCCTGTACTCAATCTGGCTCTGCATTCTGTTTTTTATAACTTTATTTAAAAAAATCTTACTATCGCTGATTTTCCATGGTGTCACCCTTGTTTTAAAAAACTTTGTTACTTGGATCATATTTTAAATACTTGCACTATAGAAAAAACAATAGTAGAGTTAATTCTGTAAGTGTTTAAGCAGAAAAAGTTCTGTATCTTCTTTACATGTAAATTTACATATTTTAAGTGTTTTAATAAGTTGCCAAAAGTAGAGCTGTGTAAAGTGATGTCACAATTAAATGATGGTAGGAAAACTAACCCATGTACCAAATTAGGAGGTTTTATTATCATCTAATAGACATTTGACTTACTTTCTTGCATATTTCTTGCATATTCTTAATGTTCTTGTTGGCATCAAAAATAATGAAGTATTTCTGAATGGTAATTGCTTAAAACTCCAAAATGATATTTGTTTACTTTCTAAACAACAAGGCATTAAAAAAAAGGTCTATTGTTTGATAAAGTTAAGTACAAGAGCTCCTGACTCAAAGGGTTTGGGCATTGTGTTTTCTACTACCCATCCCCCAGGTCTAATGACTCTAAGCAAAGGTTGCTGGATCAGCCAGGGAATTCTTTCCACTGGCTCTCCCTCTCTAAAACCACAATGTCAGGAAATGTAATGAGAGTGCTCAGCTCAACAAAAGCAAAAGCTTTCCTAATGGGTAACTGACTTGAGAAATCACATCCATTAGAAAAAGTGATTAAATATACATCAGTGCTTTGGCAAGGGAGCATGAAGATATTGTAAGAGAACACCATCATGTGATCTGTCTCTCATGCTTGAGAAATGTATTTTTATTTTTTACATGTGTTATCTTTAAATTCATCCACTCAGTTTTTAGGGAGACTTTTTCATGATGGGATTTATGCAGTTTATGACAATTTTCATGAGCACTAAAGTAATTTGTGCCTTGGAAAAATATTTCATCCATTAAATGCTATATCAGTGGATGAAAATATTTTCCCCACCAAATGTTATGGTAATTTCGCTTTTAAAATATTTATAAATATTCAAAAGTACTGAAATGCTTTGACTTGCTCATCAGCTTGCATTTTTTGTTTTATACCATTTCCCTAATTTCAGGCATTTCCTACTTGGAGTTATTTAAGAACAAATGAATAAAAACTTTTCTAGGGAAGCACCACTGGGAGCTTTGCATTTGCATTTGACCTCAGGCACACAGGCATCCTATGGTGAAGCCCTGGAAGCTTTGTTCACTTTTTGGTGTGATTCTCATGGTCCTGATACTGCGGGGTCCTCATCACATCACTTCCAAATCATCAGGGCCTAGCACTGAACTGGATGGCCAGATTGAATCTCTGATAGTGAACCCAGACCCCTGAGCACTGCTTTTGTACTCATCTCTTTCCCTCACGCCTTCCCCAAAGTCTTCACTGATGGAAGCCTTTTTTGTTCCCAAATTAATTTTTCACTA
This sequence comes from Suncus etruscus, assembly GCF_024139225.1. NCBI lineage: Eukaryota > Metazoa > Chordata > Mammalia > Eulipotyphla > Soricidae > Suncus > Suncus etruscus. The sequence continues at coordinate 100,651,190 of NC_064852.1, forward strand.
GATATACAAAACTTAAATATTTATATAGAAAAATTTATATGTATATTTTTATATAATTTTTAGCTCTTTTTGTATTTAAAAAGTTCAGTCATAAACAAATGTTTTTCATCAACTAAGAAATGTTTAATTATGGAATAAAAATGATTACATGGAAAGGGCTTCAGAATATTTTAATTTAGTTTTTTTCTTGCTCCATAATAATGAGAAGCAAGTAAAGAAAAAATTGAAAGCAAATATTAAAATATTTAATAGTATTGTAAATAGTACAAAGTGAAATATTTAAAAAAAAGTCATGGGTGAACTCCAAATCTTCTATACTTTGTCCTATACTTACTAATCCACCCACCAAATGAAATATTCCTCCAATAATTAAGTCTGTAAATTCTTATATCAGCTGAGACAAACTATTAGAGATCTGATATTCTGGGAGATTTCTGCTGCTTAAATGCATAGTAAGATGCCTTATTTTAGGAGTCTATGAAATGAAGAAAATAGTTTTACAAACAAATTGTGGACAAGAATAATTATGACTTGCCTATTGGGCATCTCTGCTGGGCTGTTAATCTCAGTGTTTATAAAAAATATTAACACTTACATGTAATTTATACCTTCAGGAAAATGGTATCATGAAATTTTGATGCAAAAAGAACCTTATTGAGTTCTCTTGTTGAAATTACTCACTTTTGTAAATGTTCTTGGTGCCTAGAGATACTTTAGCACAGCCAAGTTGTAATCAAGTCTCAGAATCAATATTATAATGGCTTTCAACAGAAAATTTAGCTGACCAAGCATGTTAACTTGAAATATTTTTATGTCCATACTAACTTTAAGCTCCTAATATATATTGCACTCAATAGCTCCTTTCATTGGTTAGTAAGGGTATGCTTTAACTTTAAATGTAGTGAAACCACTGTAGTTTGCAGAAGTAACAATATTTTAATTTAACTTTTGAAAGTATTTATATTATTAAATTATTATTTTTAAATAATATTTATATTTAAGCACTATGATTACAAATATGTTTGTAGTCAGATTATCATTCATAAAAATAACACACCTCCTTCACCAGTGTGTATTCTTAAATTAAAAGATGAGAAAATGTATCAGACAGCAATTAAAATAGTATATCTCTGCAGCAACTGAAAGTAATTGCACAGAAAATGGGGATAAATCTGAGGAAAGTGCAATAAGTGCAACAGAAATAAAAATTATGTTATAATAGAGTTGACAAGTTCTTTTTTGTTTGTTTGTTTGTTTGTTTTATTTTGAGGCCACACTGGTGGTGCTCAGGGGTTTCTGGACTCAGAAATCGCTCCTGTTAGGCTCTGGGGACCATAAGAATGCCAGGGATAGAACCCTGGTTTGTCTCGAGTAAGGTATTTTGCTGCTGTGCTGTCACTCTGGCCCAAAAAGTTGACAAATTCTTTTCTAGCATTGATGTCTTAATTTCTTTTTCTGTTTCATTTCTTTCTTTTTTTTTATACTTACTGGGGATGCTTGGGGAGAATGCCTCTGCACTCTGGAATTACTCCTGGTAGTGCTGGGTTCCAAGTGAGGTCTATTGTGTGCAAGTCAAATACTTATTGGGGTACTATCACCTTGGTCCCATGATGCCAAAATTAAAAAAGAAGTTTTTCATTGCTTTTTGTTTTCTTCTTTATTAAGTAAGAAATAGAGATAAGAATGTTTAACCATGTTGGTTGATTACCTACTATGTGCTTCATCGGACTGAAAATTGGGAGTAGAAAATGGACAAAATACCAAGTCATGATAAATGTAATTGTTATGAAAATTAAAAAAAAATAAAGGGTTCATGTGTGAAAGAAATAGCCTTTGGACTGGATCTTAGGGAATAAAAATGATATATTAGATGATAGCTATATAGATAGCTACCTGGGTAGCTGGGTGGAATTGAATCTCAAAAATGTGCCTGGAACCATTTAGGAAAGGCTTTTGCAAGTTATTCTCATAGACCCCAAGGGAGCCATTGATGATTTTTAACTAGAGAAGTACTGGGTCAATTTTTAATTTATCACTCTGATAATAAAAATAATGCCTGTACATAGAAAGTGACTGCAAATATGAAGATTGTGACTAAAGTAATACTAAAATAAAAAGAGTCAGGAGTAACCCCTGAGCACTTCCAGAAAAAAAAAAGATAAAAATAAATAAAAAAGATAAAGAATACTTCTGGGATATAAAGTATACAACTCTAGGGATGATTTGTTGACCCAATATTGAGTCTGTTCTGAGTCTTCAGGTATTGGAAAATTATTTGCATTTTTATAATTTGTTACTGATTTAAATGAGCAGAATGCTAATGATAATAGATATGAATAATATGTAGGTTATAATACTGTTATTTCTCAATTTTTACATGCCATTGTAGCTTGTAGGGAGAAAAAATATATTATTTATCAACAATTGCATATGTACTGGTAGAGTGTAAGCTTATTCTGTTTGGATTATAAATTGATTGCTACCAACCATCCCTCTCTGAATATCAACTGGGAATTAAGCAGTTTCTCTCAAAATGGTCTCCAGACTGTGTAACTGATTTCAATTTCCACCATCTTCTTCCAAGAAAAAGATCTAATTTTTTTGGAAAATACTCAAGAAAATTTGTGAATTCCTATATAGGTTCTGGGTATATTTGGAACTTAAATTTAGCTGGTCACTATAATTTAATCTGGTAGGATTATCATTGTCTTACATGTTATCCTTTTCTGTCTCCTCATGATTTTAAAACATAAGTTCTCAATCAGAATTATACCAGACTCCTTATTTCAGGTCTTAAAATTCAGCATGCCATGTCTGAGGTAAGGGAAGATAATGTAGTCATTTTCATGTATTTGTAACTCTGAATCTTGGATTTATTTTCTTTGTTGACAATTATTGATTATTTCATGTAAAGCCTTACTGTGTTTATAATTTAAGAATGACACTTAAATGACAGTGCTGCAGGTGTGTTCTGAGCAGTAATTAGTTAATTCTGAAACATTTATTTTAGAGGCATTCAAAAATACACAGAACTCAAGATTTTTACCTCAATTGGGGGTCCATATGAGTATCACTTTACTAAATCAGGAAAACAAACACAATTTGTAGAGGAAAGATACATCACCTGCTAGGAATTCAAAACTCCCATTGTGACTGATTACATGAAAAAAAAAATATCCCTTGGGTGTCAGAGACTTTCTAAGAGCAGTGATTCATGAATCTCCTGCATGTAGGACACTATTGTGGAATCATTTTCATCAGTTACCTGTTCTGAGTCAGGAATTATAGGTAGAGGTGCAAACAGCAGTCTACTCCAAATGTAAGATTCTGTGCAAGAAATAGAAGAAAGAAATAACAATGAGCAAGGACAAGAGAGAGTGGGATACAGTGACTAAAATTTCAAATAAATTTTACATGTTAATACTTTTTGCTTATAAGCTTTAATTGTCATTCTTAGCAATCCAGGGTCACCATAGTACATAAAAATAATACTTATAGAAAATAGTAGAGCAAGCAAGTATGAGCAAAGTGAATTGAGAAATGTGGCAGATATGATGATGACTTAGTTCCTGTCTATTCTGCATTTAATTTTGCATTTGAAAGAGCTCTTCAGGGGCCGGAGAGATGGCATGGAGGTAAGGCGTTTGCCTTGCATGCAGAAGGTCCGTGGTTTGAATACCAGCATCCCACATGGTCCCCTGAGGCTGCCAGGAGCGCGATTTCTGAGCATAGAGCCAAGAGTAACCCCTGAGCGCTGCTGGGTGTGACCTGAAAACCAAAAAGAAAGAAAGAAAGAAAGAAAGAAAGAAAGAAAGAAAAGAAAGAAAGAAAAGAAACAAAGAAAGAAAAAGAAAGAAAGAAACAAAGAAAGAAAGAAAGAAAAGAAAGAAAAGAAAGAAAGAAAGAAAGAAAGAAAGAAAGAAAGAAAGAAAGAAAGAAAGAAAGAAAGAAAGAAAGAAAGAAAGAAGAAAGAAGAAAGAAAATAAAGAAAGAAAGAAAGAAAGAAAAAGAAGAAAAAGAGAAGAAAGAAAGAAGAAGAAAAGAAAGAAAGAAGAAAGAAGAAAGAAGAAAGAAAGAAAGAAAGAAAGAAAGAAAAAAGAAAGAAAGAAAGAAAGAAAGAAAGAAAGAAAGAAAGAAAGAAAGGAAGGAAGGAAGGAAGGAAGGAAGGAAGGAAGGAAGGAAGGAAGGAAGAAAGAAAGAAAGAGAAAGAAAGAGAGAGGGAAGGAAGGAAGGAAGGAAGGAAGGAAGGAAGGAAGGAAGGAAGGAAGGAAGGAAGGAAGGAAGGAAAAAATGAAAGAAATAGCTCTTCAAGAAACAGTTCTCTCCAGTCTATGGCTCCAATCAATGTCAATGATTTTCTCAACAGTTATTTAAATGACCATTTTCAATAGTTTGACTATAATTAACTTTAGTTAACTTCCTAACTTTCCCATCTAATATTAGAAATTAAATCCTTTATTATAAATACACATATAGTTGATATACCCTATAAATGAACTTAATTCCTACTTCACTCATGTTTTATAGAGAACAATGATAGGTTTTTCTGCACCTGCTCCACGTTTAATAAGTTTCTGATTCCTTTTGGTCTCAAACAATAGCAGGTATCTCTGTAGTCCCTTAGGTTACTAATGTGCTGCTTTTGTTGTCAAGGTAGCAGCTGAACTATATCTTTCATAAACAGGTGATAAATTTTTTTCCAGCTGGGCATGGCACCTCCCAGTCATTAGAAGAAATGTCCCAAGGGGCCCATTCCTGTCGTTGTGACATGGCTTAATCATTGTGTACACATTTTAAAAGTCTAATATGTTTTCTACTGCACAGTATTGAACTGTATGCAAACATTAAAAATCCTAGTGACTCTTTTCCCTTTGTTTAGTTGAATGGAAGGTGTTCAGCTTTTCTCAGGCAAGACTGAAATGATCTTTGAAAAAACAAAATTGCCAAGTCATGATGGATTCATATGGAGGGAAAAAGAAAACTTTCTCCAAATGTTCATGTTCTTAGATATTTTGGAACTAAAAAGATTAAGCTTAAATGATGGAAGGTATCCATGTTTGTTTCATGTTTGTATCCTTGACTAAGGCCATATTGGAGAGGCTAACTGAAGTAGGAATAGGGGACAGTCAAGTCATAGCTAAACCTTCTTACCTTGTTTGTTTGCAAGTGGCAAGACAAATTACCTCCCAAAGCAGCACAGGGTAAGCAAGTGGCTCAGAGGCGCAGGAGGCTGCGATACTCTTGATATTTTAGTACAGAGGTGGTTTGAAACCACTGGCAAAAGTTCCTCGGCCTTAAAATTAATTTATAGACCTGATGAATTTTTCTGTCTGTTCCAAGGTGGCCGCTTAAAGAGCACAGTGCTCTCAAGATTCAGCACTATTCCTAGTGGGACTAATTGTTTTTTGTTTATGTTTTTGGGTAACACCTGGTAGTACTCAGGCTTACTCCTGGCTCTGTGTTCAGGAATCATATGGAATGCTGAGTCTTGAACCCGAATCAGCCTTAAACACTGAGGTCTAGTTGTTTATCAGTAAAATATAGAAAGTGGAATTTAGAACTCCATTGTTTTTATTTTTTAATGTGTTATAATGACATTAAACATATTGTATATGTTTAATAACTATTAATAAATATGTTTTGTTTATATAGTATATAAACATTAAAACAAAACATATTAAACATAATAAACATTAAAAATGTTCTTTTGAGGTGAAAATAATAAAGATAAAGGAGAGGCACTATATTTTTGGAAGGAGGGAATAGAGAAAACAACCAACAATATAATCCTAGCAAGAGACCTCTGTGATATCAGAGAGAAAAAAATCTGTTCATCATAAGTGGACCTTCTGGAAAATATGCTGGTTTATTTTCCCGTATTTCCCTATTGATCTGAAATACATTTTACTGTGATATTTTCTTGTAACTTGTATTCTTATATTGAATACTAGTACTATTTTGCCCATTCCCTTCAGATTTTCAAGAAATTATTGACCTCTGCATAGGAAAAGTTTTTATAAGGTTATTTATAATTTTTTATATACCAAGAGCAGATACTTCATCAGATAAAGGTTTGAAAACAGGAAGAACTGAGTACCCAGCATCCTTAGTGATAGCAAGTGACTTTCTCTAAGTCTCCATTTTTGGAGAAGGAATGTGTCACATTCAGCAGTGCTAAGGGATTACTCTTGGCTCTGTGCTTAGAAATTACTCCTGCAGACTCCAGTGACCATACCATATGGGATGCTGGGAATCGAACCCCGGGTCCGCTGTGTGCAAGGCAAGTGCCCTACCATTGTGCTATCAGTAGGGCCCCTTTAAGTCTCTTTTTTCCTGGAATGAAAATAACAATACATTTTAGCTATTGCTGTAAAGGTTGTTTTACAAAGCAGTACTTAACACAAAGTAGCCACATTAAATTGATTATTTTCTTCTATAGAACAACCAAAAGCTACCTACTTTCAGAAATCATTCTCTCTCCTAAAAGCTTTTATGTTTGGGTTTTGTTTTGACTTTTTTTTTTTAGTTCCTTAGAACTGGATAGTTTTCTAAGCTGACCACACCACAACTCAGCACCAAATTTGTCATGAAATGTCCTAAAGATTGTCTAAAAATGGATCTTGTAAAAGAACTCTGAGTACAAGTAACTCAAACTCCATTTTATAAAGCAGTTGTTTATGTGCTTCTCTCAAAACAGATGAAAATGGAAGAAGTCTATGTAGGCTACTTCTGAAAGCCCAACTTACATGATGGTTTGATATTTTGACTCTGAAGTAATGAGGGTATATTTGCAAATATAATCTGCTCAAATTGAATTTGTCAATTTAACAGGTCTGAAATTTGGTCAAATCTTTCTTTTGGTGCTTTGAAAAAATGCTGCTTTACCAAGACAACAAAGAACATGATTTAACTTATTTCTGATTTGCACTTCTGCTTCACATCACAGACTGTGAATTTTATGTTTGGTGACCTTCTCCTCCCACATATTTTGGATTTCTCATCTAAAGGCACAGCTATGACATCAGTGGTGGAAATTTCCATTTCTGGGTTTATTATCTTGATTTTTCCTCTGTTTGCACAAAGGATGTTAGGTGGCTTTTGACAGAGTAAACATAAAAGGGGATCATTAAAAGGAATTTGAAAATAAATCACAGTGTTTGCAATGGGAGAAGTAAAAGCATAGCAATAGGAAATTTTGTTTTGTCTTTTACACTAGCTCTAAAGCATATTGCTAGTATGATGATTATATAGCTTAGATACTACTGATTAAAATTTATTTTCTTGTTTCTTTTATTTGGAGGGTTATTTACTATATATAATTTTTATTTACTATGCTCAGGGCTTATTCCTAGCTCTGCTTAGGATTCATTCCTGTTGAGGCCGAGACCTGCTCCTCAAAGATGAATGGGAAGACCTTTTCCAAAGCCAATGCTAAAACCTACTGGGAGCCAAAAAGATATTGCAAAGAGTAGGGTTTTGCCCTGCACATGACCAGTCTGGGTTAAATCTCCGGCACCCCATATGGCCCTTCAAGACAATTAAGAGTGATTAATCCTTGAGGAGATCTAATATCTCCTAAAATGTTTTTAACCAAAGCCAGGGAGATAGCTCAAGGAGAAAGAGTGCATGCAAGAGCCTTGGGTTTGATCCCTAGCACCACATGGCCTCTTCAGAACTGTTTGGAACAACCCTGATCACTGAACAAGAGTTGCATTAGTTGTATACTGTTCTAAAGTGCTCAAGGCTTTCACATATAACATATTTGTTTTCTTTCAAAAAAAAATCACAATTCCAACTGTGTATAATGTATACATATATAATTTGCTTGTAAATTTTTGTGTGCTAACTTTTCACCACACTAAGTAAAATAAGACATTATCTTTCATAATAAGACTTCCTACCTGCATTAATTTTCAGTTACTCTTATAACACCAGATGTGTTATATATTATAATATCATAATAATGAAATATGCTAGTTTATTTTTTTGGTCTTTGGGCCACACCCATTGTTGCTCAGGGGCTTCTTCTGGCTATGTACTCAGAAATTGCTCTTGGATTGGGGGACCATATGGGATGTTGGGGGATCAAACCATGGTCTAAGCTAGAGTGGGCAAGGCCTTACCACTTGAGCCACTGCTCCAGCCCCGAAAGATGCTAATTTTGAGACCAATGTACTCTATGTGCTAAAACATTTGAATATATTGGGAGCATTTTGCTTAGGAAAATTTTGGTAGCAAATATGAGACCTAAGTGGAACCTGTCAAATAGATAATGCTTTGGATATGAAACAGAAATCATCTCTGGCTTCTCAGTGGAATATTATCCTCATCTAAGAAAGATGATGAAAGTTATTTTTTTAATGAATTCTTTTTTTGTTTTCAGGTGTGAAAATGTGTATGAGTGTACATGTGTGTGTGTGTGTTTGTTTGTGTGTATGTGTGTGCTTGAACACTAAAATAGTTTTATTGAGCAAGGATACAAGTTCCAAGTGTATCCTCTAGAGAGGAAAAAGAAAAGTGATGGGAATGTTGCACTGGTGAAGGGGGGTGTCTACTTCCCTCATTCATTCAGGTTGTTACGATAGTTCTCATTGTAGTTATTTCTCTAACTCAGGGGTCTCAAACTCAATTTACCAGGGGCTGCAGGAGGCAAAGTCGGGGTGAGACAGGGCCACAAAAGGGATTTCACTTACCGAATATTCGCAATAAAAATCGCATTAGTAAGAAAAAAAATCACAAAAAAATTGCATTAAACATTTGCATACCCCGAATGGAACTGCTCGGGGTATGCGAATGTTTAATACGATTTTTTTCTTACTAATGCGATTTTTATTGCAATTATTCGGTAAGCAAATAATCGCGAATACTGCGATATTTGAAGGCCGGCTGCGGGCCTCAAAATGTTGTATGGAGGGCCGTGAGTTTGAGACCCCTGCTTTAGACTCAATGTCATGGAGCGTTTCACCTACATGTTGTTCTATATACCTTATGGTTTCAGGTCTGATATCAAGGTCTTTAATCCATTTGAATTTTATCTTTGTACATGGTGTTAGCTGGGGGTACATTTAAAATATTTTAATTGGATCTTTCATTCTTTCCACAGTAACTGTGGACTAAGAATTTATTCATAAATAGGTATCATTCATTCTTGTGAACTCTTAATTAGTGCCTGTTTATGGTGGTGTTAAAGTGACCCATATAAGTATTTAGAGATATTGACTAATGTGACAACTTTTTTTAAAGAACAAATATCTAGTTTTTTATTTTCTACTATTAAAATAATTTTCTTATAGAATTGGAGAGATACAGAAATACAGAGTACAGGGGCTAAGGTTTGCATGCTGTTAACCCTGGTTTGATCCTCAGTATCACATATAGTGTCACCAGTAGTGACCTCTGAGCATTGAAACAGGCATAGTTCCTGCTAGGTGTGTCACCAAAATCAAATAAAAAACAAACAAACAAACACCATTTTGGAAGTCACACATTGTGGTGCTCAGGGCTTTGTGTTCACTTGTAGTAGGGCTTGGGGGAATCCATGGGGGATTGAACCTGGGTTAGCTACAAGCCAGACCTTAATCTCTGTAGTAAGTATTCTGACCCCAAACCTTGATTTCTAGCCATAGAAATAATATTTCCTTAAATATTACTTGACTATATTAAAATTCATAATTATAAGATATAGTTCCAGGATATTCTTGAATGTAAAGTACATATAATGTGACAAATGTCTTTAAATGCATATGCATATATATAATACATTTACTATATGTTTCTCAACCTATTTGCTTTTTCTTAAAAGAGTGAGGATGTTCTTAATAGTTCTTTCTAGAAGAAATTAGCTTTTTAGAAAATCTATATAAAAAATAAAGGTAGTCTAAAATATAGAACAAATATGTAGTATTTTTCCGTTTGGTATCTATTTGTACATCAGTAAATCAACTTCAAGATATTACCAGAGGACTGTTCTAAATATTTAAATACCTAGAAACCTCTTATAATAAAAATTAACATTTGTTGAAAGAGTGAAAATAAAACTAAAATGTAGTAATATACTGATGTGTTAATATTTGGTTGAAGTGTTCGTGTGTTTTGTTTTGTTTTTATAAAAGCTGGTTGTAAAATAAAACAACCAATTTCTCATAAGACTTATCTTTGGGCTAGACAAATAGAGTAGCTAGATCTCTTGCCTTGCAATGGCAAACCTGAGTTCAATCCTTAGAACTGGCAGAAGTCGCTTAGTACATAGTCAAAATAAGCCATGAGCAGCTCCGGATGTGACTTCCAAACCAAAAATAAAACAAAGACAACCCATAGCTCTTGAATATCTTCTCAATGACTTACAAGATTGGTGTCCCACCAGTAAAATGGTGTGTGTAAGAGAATAAATTACTTGGTAAAGTTCATACTGTAGGGGAAATGTCAGTGGCCCCCAAACCAAAGCAATAAAATACTTAAAGAAACAGAAGTATACATAGATGCCTGTTTGACTAAACTTTTTTGTTTATTTTTGATGTGCTGTTTTTATATTTAACTATACTGGTTCCTGTACAATCCAAAAGTAGAATATTTAAATTGGGTATTATTTAGTAGTGTGGGGATGTGGGGTCTAGCATTCATTTACTAATCACTTATAAGAAAAAAAATGTTTTAAGCCTTCTCAGGCCCATCTTTCCCCAAATAACCTAATAAATCATGCCAAATATGGATGATTACTTTCAGGAAACTATAGATTTTTATATTATTTTAATGTTTAATAGAGATTTTATATCCCACTATCAGTATTGGGATAAAAGATAATAGATTTAAGAATCTTTTCCACCTGTATATATATATGTATATATATATATAGTGTATATATACACTATAGGTATAGCTTCAAGATATACAAACTTTTTAAGGAATATCCTTTTCTTCTTGTTAGTTTTTGTATTAATTAATATTTAATTACACAGCTAAAAATTAAAAATTTCTAAATTTCTGAATTATATTAATGTCAGTAAGAGCTTATAACCTATGTATGAAAGGAGCCTCGTTTGATGACACATAAACATGAGAGAAGTTTTACATTTACTTGTTCATGTGTTTAAAAATGAGTTAGAGCAATTTTCTTCTCATTTAAATTAGATTTTCAAAGAGTAGTATGCCAGAAATTTGGCATAAGCACACAAATAAAGTGTGATATTGGGGTGTTACTGATGGGCAAACATGCTTCAATTGTTTCCAGAGATTGTTTTATTTAATAACAATAACAGTTTACCACTGTTTGAATAACAGTTTGCTCACTGATTGAATTTCTAAACCCAAGTCTGCCAAACAAAACCAAGTGAGACATCAATTTTTCTTTTTCTTTCTTCTTTCTTCTTTCTTTCTTTCTTTCTTTCTTTCTTTCTTTTCTTTCTTTCTTTCTTTCTTTCTTTTTCTTTCTTTTTCTTTTCTTTTCTTTCTTTCTTTCTTTTTCTTTCTTTTTCTCTTTTTCTTTCTTTTTTCTTTTTCTTTCTTCTTCTTTTTCTTTCTTTCTTCTTTCTTTTTCTTTCTTTCTTCTTTCTTTTTTTTTCTTTCTTTCTTTCTTCTTTCTTTCTTTCTTCATTCTTTTTCTTTTTCTTCCTCCTTCCTTCTCTTTAGTTCCTTTCCTTTTTCTTTTCATTCCTTTCCTTTCTTTTTCTCTCTCTTCCTTCCTTTCTTTCGTTCTTTTTTTTCTTTCTTTCTATTTTCTTTTTCTTTCTTCCTTCCTTCTCTTTAGTTCCTTTCCTTTTTCTTTTTTTTTCCTTTCTTCCTTCTTTCTCTCTTTTTCTTCCTTTCTTCCTTCTTTCTCTTTTTTCTTTCTTCCTTCCTTCCTTCCTCCCTCCCCCTCCCTCCCTCCCTCCCTCCCTCCCTCCCTCCCTACCTCCTTCCCCCCTCCCTCCCTCCCTCCCTCCTCTCCTCCCTCCCTCCTCCCTCCCTCCCTCCCTCCCTCCCTTCCTTCCTTCCTTCTTCCTTCCTTCCTTCCTTCCTTCCTTCCTTCCTTCCTTCCTTCCTTCCTTCCTTCCTTCCATTTGCCTACACACAACCCTTAAGACTTAATTCTGGTTCTGCCCTCAGAGATTATTCCTGCTAGGGCTCAGGAGACCAAATGGCGTGCTTGGAATGTAATCAGGTTGAGTGTCCTAGCCACTGTACTATATAGATCTGGCCCCAAGATGCCTTCTCTTCTTAGTTTTTGTTACATTGGATTGGGAATTTACAGATCTTTTCTCCTAGGCCTTGTTCTGCAATCTTAAGTTTCTTAAGCTTTGTCATTTTAGAGAAAGCATTTAACCATATAGATGATATATCAGTTTACTTGTTTGTGAATCGAGCTGTAATTATCCTGGTGTTTTTAAAGGCAATCAGTGAATCCTTTCTTCTTTTTCTCTCCATCTATCTCTCTCTCTTTCTCTCTTTCTCTCTCTCTCTCTCTCTCTCTCTCTCTCTCTCTCTCTCTCACACACACACACACACACACACACACACATACTCACACACAGAGCCTGAAATAATGAGAACAATTTCAAATAAAAATAGTATTTACTGTGAAGTTGCATTCAGATGTAAGTGAATTTGTATACCTAACCAGTGTGACCTATAGTTCGCACAGTGGATCATATTTTAAAAAAAATCCCAAAAGAGTTTCTTTAGAAATTAATAACATTTTTCCCACTCCAGTTTTTATGGTTGCTATGTAAGAGATAGTACTGCTGGTATGGCACTTGCCTTACTGGGTACAATTTGTGGTATCCCATATGTCCCCTGATCACTAACTACCAGGGGTAATTTCAGGGCAGAGTTAGGAGTAACCCCTTGAGCACCAATGGGTGTATCTCAATAGAAAAAAAAATTTAAGACAAAACAAACAAAAAAAGAAAATGTAATTAATAACAGCTATCAAGTACAGAATTCTAATTTTCACACCATGGAAATACTACGCTGGAAAAATGAAGCCAATACAACAAACCATGACAATGTAAATTTAATAATATAGTCTTGCTGATTTTAAGAACTTATCTTCAATTTAGTCACAAAATTCAAAAAATATGTTTTATATAACAAATAATACTTTGCTCTATTAGTGTGAGGTACACTTTAAAGTATTTTATTTATCCTTTGTGCATCAATGTATAATGGTTAAATTGTTAAAATGTTGACTTTGGTTTATCCTGTTCTTTTCTGAAAGATGAGTATGATAGTTGCCATGTGAGGAAGGTCATAATAATTTACATGATTAGTAATTTTTGGTGTTGGTAATTGTATAGTCTCAAAGAATTTAAATGTTCTTTTTACTTCTACTTATAAAAATATTTTTATTTATAATGTGTTAGAAAACTTCAATGAGGAAGAATTATGACATATAACTATTATATATGTGCATCATTTCACCAATATATATGTATACCATTTCACTAATGTTTATCTAAATTATAAATAATGTAGCCTTATTAAGATATTAGTGTTGGGTTTATCAATATATTTTATTAAATATCTTATCTTTATTAAATATTAAATAAATCTAATATTGTGTGTTTTGTATTGTATTTAGACAATTGTTTCTCGAATGATACCTAACATATTGTTGCTCTTTTATTTTTTCTTTTGAAAATAGTTTAAATTATGATATTAAAGATATTAACTTACCAAAGTTTTATTTATTTATTTATATTTTGGTTTTTCAGGCCGCACCCATTTGATGCTCAGGGGTTACTCCTGGCTAAGCGCTCAGAAATTGCCCATCTTGGGGGGACCATATGGGATGCCAGGGAATCGAACCGCAGTCCTTCCTTGGCTAGTGCTTGCAAGGCAGACACCTTACCTCTAGCGCCACCTCGCTGGCCCCTATTTGTTTGTTTGTTTGTTTTTGGCCTTTGGCCTTTTGGCCATACCTGGTAACTCTCAGGGGTTACTCTTGGCTATGCTCTCAGAAATTGCTCCTAACTTGGGGTGCCATATGGGATATGGGGGTATTGAACTGCGAATCCGTCCTAGGCTAGCGCGCCCAAGGCAAATGCCTTACCACTTGCGCCACCGCTCCGGCCCCTTATCTAGATTTTTATAGCTAACTGCAATATATAAATTCTGTTTTTCTTGAAGAAATCCACTTGTGAAATAACATATTAATCATAAAATAGAAAAATAAAATATTGTTATTAAATATAAAATATGTATAAAATGTAGTTTCATGCTTAATATTATATTGCTAAGGTTAGTTATTTAGAGTTAGTATAAAATGAATCAAATAAATGTCACAATTAAATAACTGTTCAATTTTATTTTAGTGTTCTTTTAAATTATATTCAGTTGCTAATAGTAAAGGTCTGAACATAGTAGCTAAGGTCCAGTTTTTATGCTTTCACTTGATAGAAGTCTAAGTAGATATTCAGGACTGATAAAGTGACTAACATCACTGAGAATACAGAAACTCTGGCTTCTGTTATTATTTCTGTCTTCTAGACAGAAGACCATGTTGTAGTCCAGGATGATTGGTGAAGTGTTACTATCAAAATACAAGGCTAGAGAAAGGAGGAAGGATTTTGCTTTTCTGACATTTGATGAGAGTTCAGAACAAATCTCACATGTCTCTAAAAAGAACTTAAGACCTATCCATGGGCAAAACTAGGTAATGCAGTAGTATTTCAATAGGGCAGATTACCCAATATGCTTTTATAAAGAAAGTTAAAATAAGTGTTATGTTTCCTCTTTTGTTCCATGCAATAGACCAATTTTAGTTTTTTTAAATTTGCTTTATTAAAAGTTTCATTAAAAATAATACTGAAGGATTTTTAATAACCAATGAACCTTTTTCTTTAAAAGAAATTAAATTAAATTCTACTAGCACTAGAAAAATAAATTCTGCTAGTACTACAAAATGTTGCAATTAATAGTGATTTAAATAAAAGTTTAAGAACACAAAATCTCTTAAACTCATTTTAAATTGTATAGTTTTACAAAAATAATTATTTTAGTACACAACTGGCACTAGCAAGCTAGGTGACCTGGTCTCACAGATGCAAAGATCCAGAACATGAATGTAGATTTATGAAGTTCATATAAGTGCTCTTACTTCTACATTATGGAGTTTATTAACTAGGTGATACTCTATTGTGCACTTCAATTTATTTTCCTGTGGTGCAGGGAATCAAATACAGGGCTTCACACTTGTGAAGCCTGCACTGACCACTAAGTTACATTTATCATCTGTCACATTGCCTTTTTTTTTTTTTTTTTTTTTTAATTTGACCAAAGTGCTCAGGGGTTACTCCTCCTGGCTTTGCACACAAGAATCACTCTTGGCAGGCTCAGAGAAGTAAATGGGATGCTGAGGATCAAACCTGGGTTAGTTGTGTACAAGACAAATGGAATTCTAAATTCAGTTGTTCATTCAAACTTTTACGTTTTCTTTCAAATATTACATCACCATTTCATATCTGTACACTATTGTACAAACACTGTTTTTTTTTACATAGGAGGTGGTTGGGTCACACCTGGCTACTTCTAGCTCTGTGCTCAGGGAATATTCATGGTGGGCTCTGGGGACTATATGTGGTACTGGTTATAAAAATGATCAGCAGCAGGCAAAGTGAACGACTTCCTGCTGTGCTGTTTCTCTGGCTCTTGTACCTCTGTCTATACTCATGACTCTCGTTACCTCTATACAATGGGGAAAGTGAATTTTATAAAAATACAGATTTGATTAATTTAATTCTATGATCACCTTTTTCTGCTTGTTTCTCCCATACTTAGACTTTAATGATTTATTATATGTTCAAAGTTATCTCTGATTACCCTTTGAATTTATGTAGCATCTGTTGTGACACACCCCCATTTAATTTTGATTTGGTTTATTTGGATTCTTTTTTTTTTGTTAGCCTTGCTAATGGTTTATTGATTTTGTTTATTTTTTTCAAATAACCAAATTTTTTTCATTGATATTTTGAATTGTTTTCTTAATTTCCAGTTCATTAATGTCTGCTCTAAGTTTTTTTTAATTTTTGTCCTTCTCCCTGCTTTTGGCTCATTTTGTCGGTATTTTCCAATTTTTTAATCTGTGCCATTAAGTTATTTATGTAGGCCCTTTCTTTCTTCCTGATGAATGCTTGCAAAGCTATAAATTTTCCTCTTCATAGTGCTTTTGCTGTGTCACACTAATTCTGTTAACTTGGTTTTTCATTCTCATTTGTTTCCAGAAATCTTTTTATTTCCTCTTTGATTTTTATCTCTGTCTGCCTCAGTTTTGTGGCACTAAAGCCATGTTTTATTAAAAAGCATGGAAATGAGAAGTAAGTGTTTCCTGACAGAATCTGTGTCACTGGCCATTATCTATAGTACAAATCCAAATAATTCTTTGTTGTGGAGAGGTTGGGGAAAAATTAGTCCATATTTATTTTTGCTTGAGAAATGAAGCCACTTCTTTGCTTTGAGGTTAGTCCTGGTAGTATGAAGGGAGTTACTACAGTGACTGAATAAAACCCAGGTTTTGCATGAACAAATCATGGTCTCAGTTCTTTGAGCTATCATTCTAGTCCTGCACAGGTATTTTTAATTGAGTACCTTACTGAGTGAAGTAAGTCCAAGAGAGAAGGACAAATATCAAATGATCTCACTCATATGTGGAGTTTAAAAAAGTGGGAAGTAGAGTGAGAGAACAGAAGGTAATGTGCTTGTATTGTATTTGGCCAACCTGGATTGATTTAAGTTTGATCTCGAGCAACTCCATGGTTTCTTGAGTCTACCAGGAGTGATCCCTGAGCACAGAAGCAGAAGTAAACCCTGTGTCTCAAAGAAAAAAAGAAAAAGTAAAAAGAAAAGAGTAAGAGACTAACAAATGGGCAATGCTAGTAGCCTCTCCCTCAATAATGGCCCATAGAACTGAGTATGTGGAGAGAAGTGAGAGACCTAGAGACTTTAATGGACAGAAGCAAGTACTCTGATGGTTGGTGTGTTGCAGTGACATTTTATTCTTAAAACATTAACAGTATTCTAAATCAAAGTGCCTCTAAACAAACAAAAAATAAAATAAAATAAAAATAAAGGACCAAAGCTTGAACCAGAGTTGCTGAAACAGTGGATAGACTTTGTGAATTTATTGACAGATTATCTCTCTAGAGATAGAGAAATAAAAACTGAGACATCCCCTCAGTGTGTTTACAATGTAAGCAAAGCAATTAGATCATGTAAACCAAACAATTAGGACCAAATTAGCAAGTTTGAAACTAAGAGCTCTGGTCAGTGATAAATCAATGAGGCCTCTTGATGAAGTTGTGATCAGGTTTAGGTTTTTCATTCAGCAAAATTGATATGGCCTTGTCATTCTTTGTTAGGGGAGGGGCTCTTATGAGATCCTGTACAGCTTCCCAGACCAACTTTCATTCTGCGCACCAGATGTGCCTTTTCCTTTAATTGAGTTAGTAAATAATCAAAGATTATGGGTGACGGTAACAAAATACAAAGGTGGTAGATTTAGGTAGAAGTTTGCTAAAGGTGCAGTGTTTATTCAAAGTAGAAGCAAGGCAGAGATAAATTTATGTTGGTGTTTGATGCTTATTCTGCTATCTTGGATTGATGCATAGCATCTGATGTCCTTGCTCCTTTTCCTCTGATTTATTTTTCTTAGTATGATATTCCTTAGTTCCATTCATATTGTAGCTAAAGGCAACATTTTATATTTTCTTACAGCTAAAAGGTATCTCTTTGTGTCTGTTGTTGTACAGCTGAGTATTGGAAATTTTACTGCTGTTCATTGAAAGGAGGAAATCAGTAAAATAGTTGTTTGAAGTAACATTATCTATAGTTTCTCTTTGAGATATATTAAGTTTGAGATGCTGAGTATTTCTCAGTTTGCAATGAGAAATGACTATGTTTCTTGCATCTGGAAAGGAGTCAAAAATAAAGAAGTAGTGTTAGATATAATTAGAATATAATGATTCTAATTTAAAGTTTGTGAATTGATGTTAATTATGGACTAGTCCTCATGTTTTTGCCGTGAACATTGGCCAGGAAATGAAAAATAGAACAGATGACTGGGCTGCTAGAGCAGTTCACATGATCTGTGGTGGTTATTCATTGAAAATGTACCTCATTATATCTGCTTTTGCTTTTCATGGGCAGCCCTGTCAGCCAACCCACCAGCTGTTAAGCAGTTTACAAGTAAATGTAATTTTTTTTGTTGTGGGGTTTTGGTTTTTTTTATATTTTATATTACATTTTGTTTAAAGTCCTATGAATGTATATGTGTGATTAAAATGGCTTTTTCTGTTTGAAAAAAAAAATAAAAAAATAAAAACCATTACAAAAAAAAAAAAATAAAAATAAAAAAAATGAAAAATGAATGTGTCCATTAAAATGCTGCAGACGTGTTAGCATCCCTAAGCAAAAACTTAGTGGGTTAGATAAATCTCACTAGGAATAAGTGGGTACACAAAAGAAGAATAATATAAAGAATATGAAATATAAAAATGAAATAAATGAGACCGCACAAAATGAACTGTATGGAGACCCACGTCCAAGGGATGAAAGACAAATTTATTTTTCAGCTGATGACATTTTTAAGCAGGACCTCTGGTATGCAGGATGTCCTTAAGGAGAACAAAGAGTAGGAGAGCAGTACAATGGGGAAACAGGCCTAGAATCTACATATCAAATGACTATCCTGTAGGTGAGAAAGATCCCTGTTGGAGGTTGGTGATGGAATTGTTTTTGGGTAAGCAGAAAAACAGATTTAACAAGAAAACAGGAGGATAGAGATAGAAATATTTATGATGTTTATCTAGTTGCCGGAAAATAGATTTTTGGGGGGACAGAAATAATTGTTTACCATCATAGAGCTAGACTCAGAAAAACAAGCCGCTGGCGCCAGGTTATACTAGAAATACGAGTCACAAATAAACTAGCCAGCAGAGAACTTTTAGCGGGCTTTGGTACTGACATTTCTTTGTTTGCAGGAAAGCTGAGGCCGAATTTCTATAGTGGACAGAAACGAATTAAAGGGGAAAATGTTGAGGAAGTATGACAGAAATATCGCCAGTGATCCATGCAGAGGGTCAATGATAGACCTCTAAACGGGCCTTCTGGCAGATAATTCTTGGGAGAAAAAATTAGACACTGCACCAGGAAGGCAAAAAGCCACCTCTGGTGTGTGCCCCCCTAAGTGGGGGGTAACATTAAAACACAACTCATTTTACAAATACAAATTTAAAATGAGAAAAATAATAAGCCACACCAGAAATACTGAGGGGTTACTCCTGGCTTTTCATCCAGGAATTACTCCTGGGAATCCATATGTGATGCCAAAAATGAAACCCAGATTAGTCGCATTCAAGGCAAGCACCCTATGCATAATGTGCTCCAGCCCCTAATTAAGAATTTGATTCCTTTTATGTACACTTTGATAGAAAGACCTCCAATAAACATTTAGGTGCCAAGTTTTAGAAAGTAAAAAAGAATTTCAGAGATACATAATTTTTTCTTAGTCCTAGAAGAAAATTTATATAAAATAGTTTATACTAAAAACATTGCATTTCTCTTACTGCATCTCTTCTATTGATGTATTTTATTTTTATGTGGAATATTAGATTTATGAGGAGGGAAATTGTTAAGAGATTGTCACTGAACATGACAGAGAAATTTAAAATGCCTAGTGGCAGAAGAAATCTTTTCAGGTTTAGGAAATAATCATTTTATTCTTGACTATCAAGAAGAAGTAGTCTGTTGCCTTGTTTTGATTGTATTAGGCATTCACATGTCACTAAAATCAGAATTTCTAAATCAAGTAGAATTCCTTCATCTTAGTGTTACTCCAAAGTTTCTAAAGTAACACAGATACCCAAATATGTTTGGGGTTTCTTAAGCACCATTTGTCGTCATTAAGATAGGCATATATAATGAAACCTTAAAATATAATTAGTGTTCTTAACCTTACGATGTGTGAAAAAATATTCTTACTCTAAATAGACACACATATTGCATCTGTTACAGAGATATAGTGTAGCCTCCTTAGTCATAATGACTCTCAACTATAATTAGGACTGGACAGGCAGTGTGACTCCAGTCTAGGTCTTTACTTTACCTAAGAGAATGCATTCAAAGAAAAAGTTCTTCTTAAGCTAATGTCTTAGAAAAATTGATCAGCATTTTAATGGGTCTCTTATTGATCAACCATGTATTCTTTTATATTATGTAGAATATGACTTAAAGTATTAATAATGACTGATTTTAATTAAAAGTAGGTCATATTTTTTGATTTTTTATAAAAGCATTAGGTACATTATCAATTTAATAGAAAACAAAAATACACTTACTTGATGGAGTCAAATTTACTGAGACATTTTGGGTTTTACTGAGACTGTTTATTTTGTCTGTTTTGGGCCAGACCAAAACAATGATAGAGCCAAGGTAGAGTTGTTTCCTGAGGCGCTCAGGAGACAATCTGTTTGCTGTTTAGGGTTATCAAATTCCCGTGTATGTGAGCCTGCACTTAGTTTAGTGAGCCATTCCTCTGCATTGAGGCACAGTTTTCATTTTCATACATTTGTGATTTCATATTTTAAAAAAACTTTTTATGTTGATTGAATTTTAGATTTTTAGAAAAATTATGCAGATAGTATGAAGATTTATCATATACCTCATTTCTCTTATATTTATGATTTATTATATATATCATAAATATATATGATATATATGATTTATGATATTATGTATGTTTGTTGCAATTAATAAACCAATTACTATAAATAGCTGTTATTCATATTCCCTTAGCTTCTTTACCTTTGTATTTTCATGTTTCCACTCAGTAAGACATATTACATTTTACTCTTATCTCTTCTTGGGCATTTTTCTTAGGCATCAAACTTTTCTTTTTTCCCTTTTTTTTTCTTAAGTATTTGAAGAAGTATGGCTTATGTATCTTGTAGAATTGGCTAAATTGATATTTAAAATATTCTTGTCGTTAGGTTAGAGGAATAAGTTTTGGTATCACCTTTCAAATAAAATAATATTCTCTAAGTATCAAGGTATGTATTATCAACCCAAGTTATCTGATGTTAGCTATGATTTATTTATAGGGTTTTTTAAAAAAAGTATGCTTGAAGTGCCTTGAAAATATGTTATATAAAACAAAAGCATTACACCCAAGATTTTATCAAAGGAAGAAATATCACGTTTTATTTCTAGAGAAGTGGTCTTTTTTCAATGGTATTTTTGTTTGATTGTGAAAAGTTCGAAAGTCCTAATTTAGTTACCCGGCGCAGAGAAATGAAGAGGCTGATGAGTTCCAGCAGATGCTTTAAAAAAAGTGCTTTTAATACTGACCATTATGAATGGTCAGGGTCTATGAATTCCCACCAGAATCAAAGACCTCGTGGGTCCCTCGTTACCCCCTTATATAGGATGGGAAGTGGGAGGGGAAGAAGAGTCCTTGAGGGCTGGACTTCCGCTACGATAACACCAATGATTCGTGAGGTAGGGGTAGAGGTGGGGCCGAGGCAGTGACGACTTCCTTAAGGGTGGAGCCAAGGTTGGTGGGGGGGGGCTGATTTCCCTTTTCAATCCCCACTTCTTGTACTGGAGGCTTCTAATCCTAGAAGCCAATGTGATTTGGGGCCTTTACTTTCTGATATTACTGGTCATAATTATTTGCATGAGCTAACCCTGCATGGGCCAATGGCTACCAGAAGTAAAAAGGCTTAGGAGGGGCCCCAGTAGGAGTATTAGATAGGGGAGAATTTCATGCCATAAAGACCATAAGGGACCATTTAATAGCTTTGTATCTTGGCCAGCTACTCTTGATGGTGCTTGATTTTGTTTTACACATTTGAAATTAACTTTTGTGAGAGTTTGTTATTTCTGTTTAGCCCTGCTAGTTTTGCTTTTCCAGTTACCAATTTTTCTGCAACTTCTGAGCCCTACCAGTAGAGTGCTCAGACCTAGGAGTGCCTAAGAAATGTATGCTAGGCAGAGGGATGGGCTCTGTTCCTGGGATGATGTTAATGTTGGGGAGCACTAATGCTGGGATGCATAAGCCAAATTTTTACCACATATTTATACCCGTTCCGGAGGTAAATACCCTGGGCTAGAGGGAGCAGGCAGGACTTTTAAGCACTGAGTACCTTTTACCTGACCCAGGTTTACAGATTTGGTGCTGTTATGAATAGCAAACAGAAGATTTGAAGCTAAACGGGATTACCTTTTGACATAAGTACAGCTAGAAGAAGCAAAGGTTAGATTACCTAGTCAGACAGGGACAGCCAGAGGCCAATTTCCCCCACCCCCAAGAGGGAGTTAAAGGCTGAGGTTTTGCTTTACACACCCATTCCGGCTTCCCCAAACACACACATGGGAAGTAGAGGACCGGAGGTAAGCAGTTCGAGCCCTTTCTTAGCAAGTGCCAGGGAGAGCATTTTCAGAGTTAGTGAGTGCATTAGGGCTGAAGTGTGCCCGCCGGACCCGTATTTTGAGAGGATTCTCAGTGTGCTTCACTTTTCAGGTTTTAGATGGAAGGCGTGAACCCAGGAAGCATGCAGTTCACCTTGACAGCAGTTCTTCTTACATAGGCTGTGAATTCCACAACAAAAATAAGGAGGTTTCTGCTTTCTTTTTTTCATTTCTGCAACTTAAACAGCTGTTGGGGTAGAGAGCCCTAAACTTCAGTTGCCTTTCCTGCACTGGGTCAGACAGAGATGAAGAAATTTTATTTTTATTAATGACTGTTTTACTTTTTAACATTACCAAGAGAAGCATAATTTTTGCTACCTGCTTTAACCTCTGGGATAGATAGGCATAATGTTATTCTTAGTAGTTAACTTGGCTTATTAATTTCTGCGGCCTTTATTTTCCCCTTATAGTTTTTTTTTCTTTGATGACCATTTTGCTTTAGAGATTTCATTACCCTAGAAGTTATTAGAGGGAACGTGGTCGAAGATCAATCTTCTGTAGCTACTTCAGGCTGACAGGGGACTGCAGTTTCAATCTCTAGATAGGGTGAAATCTCATATTTCCCTAAAGGAGCAGTTAACTGGTTTACTTTTACAGTTTTAACACCTGAAAAGGATTAGATTAATTATACAGGGGAATATTACTTAACCCACTCAGGCCTTGGAGCAGTAAATAGCACAACTTGAATGGCACAGCTGTTCTTATTGTCTGTAATGATAGCACAAATTAATTAACAGAAAACAAAGCATTATAGCATTATGAATAAACACAGTTTTGAGTTACTTCAGTTAGACTAACATTTGCATTTACAATTTATGATTTGGTTTAATACAACTAGTAAGAGCATTTTTACATAAGTTACTTCAAAGAAGTGGGTTTTAAATTAGGCCCACTAGAATTTTAATTAGCTACCAAAAATGGTTTTTCTCTCCACCTTTACCTTGTACCTTACCCGGTATTTGAATAACTTGGCTTTTTTCTTTGCACATATACAGCACTGTTGGAGAAATCTCCATCTGGGGCACCCCCATTACTTACAGAGCTTTTCTGAGGATAGGTTGTGGACACTGCAGGTTTTTTACAGTCACTCAGGTTTGGCTGATGAGTTGGTCGGTTCAGCATGAGGTTCTTCTGGCTGGGCATCTCACCCTCTGCAGGAATTTTTAGAGGTGACTTGTTTGTTCCACTCCTCTCCAGGTTTGGAAGAGACTGACCTCGAATTCTCTTCTGAGCTTGAGGGAGAGAGCAGGGCCCACAGGCTGTGATAATCTTCTAGGAAAATCTTCAATTTCCTTACTCAGGCCATTTATTTCAGTTTCTCGCCGGTGCCTGCTTGTTACACCGCCTCAACTCCAATTATTCCTCTGAAAGAGGGCTTTGGGGTTCCCTTACTAATTTTTTGATTTTCTGTTTGCATGAGGACTACTCCCCATGCAGAGAGAAAAGCCATTTGCTTGTATTCTGTGCAAAGCAACATGATGCCATGACATAAATGGTACTAAAAGGTTCTGGGAGAAGAGAAAAAGCAAATATTACTTAAATTACTTAGATAATTTTAGAATTTTTTTTTTTGCAACGAAACATTTTATACATTTTTAAATAAAACCATGACCAATTTTATAAAACCTCCTGTGATACAAATATTAATGTTCTTGGTAACATATAATGAAAAATTGCAAAATAATATTTTAATTATGCTTAATTTTAAATATAGAAATTCACTTAGTTTTCTAAACAGAAAACACCAGGAATTTACGTTACACAAATTAATGTTGAAAACCAGAAAGAATGAATACTTACTACTTTTGGTAGAACATGCTTAAAAACATTTACATTTTTTTTAACCTAGAGACATATTAATAATTATTTAGATTGATTATACACATTTTTATTACACATTTTTAATTTCTTTTACACCACTTTCCTTTTTGCATGCAAGGCAAACGCCCTACCATTTGGCTTCTTCTCTTTTTCCTTCCTTTTTTTTTTTTTTTAAGCTTCGCCACTTATTCTTTTGCAGTGGTTCCGCTGCTAAAAATTTTCACGTGCACCGAAAAACAAACAAAAATAACAACAGTAATTTGCAACATTTTCTTATTAATTTTTTTAAGAAACCTTTAAGTTAGAAATTTAAATGCTTAAAAAAAAATTTTTTTTTTTGACTTTCAAACCATTTGCTAGATTTTTCTTTGATATGTAAATGACCTACATTCCTCAGCCAGGTGAGGCTAGGAGGACAATAGTTTGCCCTGGGGCGTGGTGAATTTCTTCACCACGTGGTGAGTTAAAAAGCATTTTTTTTTTTTTCGGCTAGAAAAAAAACGGCCAGTTGCTCTTTTTGGCCTGAACGCATGGCAGGATAGTTGGGGAATTGCAAAGTTCAGAAATTCTCCAGGAAAATTTATTCCCGATGGCCATTTGAGAAATCTGGGATTTGCAATTTCCAACACCCCCCGCCAAGTCCCTAGTGTGGACCTTGCATGCGCCAGCTTCCTGGTTGGGTGGGGAGCGGGTTTCGGGCGCCCTGTTGTCGCGCCGCTGGCGGCGGGGATCGCCCGTTCTGCTGCTGGGGACTGAGGCGAGGGAGACGCGGGCTCACCGGCGGTCGGCCCCTTTCCCCAGGGGTCGGCCCTTGAGAGGGGGTCGGGCTTGCGTCCCGTGGTCAGACCAAAAAAAAAACATAGAACACACAGACAAGAAACAGACAGACAAACAGACAGCGTGGCGCCACAAATAACCAAGCAAAATGCGTTCAAGTAATCTCTGCATTCCACAATAAATCCTAGACAGACAACTATGCCAATGACCAAGTTCTTGAGCTCCAAAAATCACAGACAGACAACCTCTTCAGCAGCTCGGAACGTCTTCCAGCTGCTCTTACTAAACCCCTGGGGTACCACCAGGGTCGTGACCTAAGCAGCCAAAGTTCGTCAACCTCTTGCCCATCTGGTATACGCATCAGATGGGGAACCACACACACCTGGAAACGCATCAGGTGGAAGATTCCTTAGTCACCCGGGGGGACTTTAACCCCCCTATGAAACAAAGTCTGCTTCTACTCGGTTTCCACATCGAGTAAAGAGCTTAAGCCACCACAAACTCAGACAAACATGAAGCAAAGCGCGCGCTTTCACACACACACATACACATCAGAACTCACCAGACACCTATTCATAACTCCGTGCCGGGCAGAATGAGGACTCCTGGCTGGCTCGCCAAAATGAAAAGTTCGAAAGTCCTAATTTAGTTACCCGGCGCAGAGAAATGAAGAGGCTGATGAGTTCCAGCAGATGCTTTAAAAAAAGTGCTTTTAATACTGACCATTATGAATGGTCAGGGTCTATGAATTCCCACCAGAATCAAAGACCTCGTGGGTCCCTCGTTACCCCCTTATATAGGATGGGAAGTGGGAGGGGAAGAAGAGTCCTTGAGGGCTGGACTTCCGCTACGATAACACCAATGATTCGTGAGGTAGGGGTAGAGGTGGGGCCGAGGCAGTGACGACTTCCTTAAGGGTGGAGCCAAGGTTGGTGGGGGGGGGCTGATTTCCCTTTTCAATTGCAATGGACATCAATAAAACATTCTACTTATTTTTGTGTGTGTTTTCTTAAATAATATACACCTGACCTAATTTTGCAAATCTTCAAAATGCTTTAACAAGTCAACTTAAATTTTATACAAATTGAAGTTTCTATGTGCAGAGACTTGTATGAAATGTAAAATGGATCCTTATATTTTAGTATAACTATAAGTATATAATTATTCTCCTGACCTTTGAGGTTCTAATATCTCTCAATTCATAATACCTCTAATCACAATTAAAGAAACTAAGAATTCAAGCAAGCAGCACTTGCTTCTTATAAGAAATGTCAAAATATGCCACTGAAATTTTGTGCTAAAGGAATCTAGTAGAAAATAGTTATCTAAAGAATTAAATTATTCATATATATTTCATACGTATATTTTATATATTTATACATAAGCTAGAGTGCTGATAAAAGTTTAATTTAAAAGGTGCTATCTATATTGCAAAGTTAGATTAAGTTAATATGAATTCAATCTTACCTAAACCACAAGAAAGATGACATTCGGACACTAATAAGTCAACTTACCATTGCTGTTATTAGAATTGAGTTCTACTATTAGACTCAATTAGAATTATCATTTGCCAAGAAATAATAGAAAACACTGAGACATCTGTCAGTATGTGGGTACTTTCCACAGCTGATGCTTATAGTCTTTTAGGTCAGAGTTACTGCTGGGGTTCACTACAATAATTTCTTTTTGTGGAGAGGGGGTACACCCCGGCACAGCACTGGGCCCACTTCTGGTTCTGAGCTCAGGTATCATTCCAGAGGTGTTATGTGAATCATATATGGTGCCAGGATTGAATTTGCATCTCTGGCTTGCAAAGCAAGCACCTTGGCTGTACCTGTTCTCCCTTAAGTTATTTCTTATAAGATCCAATTTGTGATATAGATTTAAAATATGTGGGTTTTCCCAGTGTAATGGTGAGTTATCTGCTCTCTGCGTTCAACAGTTGGGGAAATCTCACTTCTAGGACTTCTTTTGTGAGGGTCTTTATATAACCACCCTAGCCCCACTAACAGAATCCTAAAAAAAGTTTTTACAGTGATTGATTTTGTATTTGACTCCAAAGACATTTTCAAAAGAGTATGTTCAGAGTTCTATTAGGCTTATAGAAATCACAGAACTCTCTACAGTGTCTCTTTTTTCCCCTTCTCTTAATGGTGATTATCTATATCTATATTTATATCTATATCTATATCTATATATCTATATCTATCTATCTATCTATCTATCTATATCTATATCTATATCTATATCTATCTATATCTATATATATATAAAACCCTTCACCAGTGCAACATTCCCATCACCAATATTCCAAGTGTCCCTCCTCCCCACATCGGTCTGTATCTAGACAGGCTTTCTACTTCCCGCATTCAGTCACATGTTGCTATGATAGTTCTCAGTGTAATTATTTCTATGACCTGCACCCAGCAATCTCTATGTTGAGCTTCATGTTGGGAGCTGGACCTTCCATTTCTCCTCTATTTTGTCTCTGAGAATTATTACTCAAATGTTTTTCATTTTTCTCAAAACCCATAGATGAGACAATTCTGTATTTATCTCTCTCCCCCTGACTTATTTCACTCAGCATAATAGATTCCATATACATCCATGTATAGGAAAATTTCATGACTTCATCTTTTCTTATGACTGCATAATATTCCATTGTATAGATGTGCCATAGTTTCTTTAGACATGCATCTATTGAGGGGCATCTAGGCTGTTTCCAGAGTCTGGCTATTGTAAACAACGCTGCAATGAAAATAGGTATGAGGAAGGGATTTTTGTATTGTATTTTTGTGTTCCTAGGAAATATCCCTAGGTCCCTAGGATGGTATAGCTGGATTATATGGGAGCTCAACTTCCAGCTTTTGGAGAAATCTTCATATCACTTTCCACAAAGGTTGGACTAGATGACATTCCCACCAGCAGTGAATAAGAGTTCCTTTCTCTCCACATCCCCACCAGCACTGCTTGTTCTCACTTTTTGTGATG
Organism: Suncus etruscus; assembly: GCF_024139225.1. Taxonomy (NCBI): domain Eukaryota; kingdom Metazoa; phylum Chordata; class Mammalia; order Eulipotyphla; family Soricidae; genus Suncus; species Suncus etruscus. Next base: position 100,679,216 of record NC_064852.1, read on the forward strand.
TGCACCAATCTCTGTGGTGTGAGATGGTACCTCATATTTGTTTTGACTTGCATCTTCCTGATGATTAGTGATGTGGAGCATTTTTTTATGTGTCTTTTAGCCATTTGTATATTTTTTGGATACATGTATTCTTTAGATACATGAATTCTTTTGAATACATGTATTCTTTTGAATACATTTGGAACAATAAACACCCACAAATAGCTAAAGCAATACTTGTGAAAAGGAATATGGGAAGTATTACTTTCCCCAACTTTAAACTGTATTACAAAGCAATAGTTATTAAAATAGCATGTTATTGGAATAAATACAGACCCTCATATCAGTGGAATAGTCTTGAGTACTTGGAGAATGTTCCCCAGACATACCGTCACCTAATTTTTTAATAAAGGAGCAAGAAATCCTAAATGGAGCAGGGAAGGCCTCTTCAATAAGTGGTGTTGGCACAACTAGCTAGCCACTTGTAAAAAAAAAAAAGTGAATTTAGACCTCCAGCTAACACCATGTACAAAGGTAAAATCCAAATGGATTAAAGACCTAGATATCAAACCTGAAACCATAAAGTATATAGAACAACATGTAGGTGAAACGCTCCATGACATTGAGACTCAAGGCATCTTTAATGAGGAAACAGTACTCTCCAAACAAGTGAAAGCAGAAATAAACAGATGGGACTATATTAAGCTGAGAAGCTTCTGCACCTCAAAGGAAATAGTGCCCAGAATACAAGAGCCACCCACTAAGTGGGAGAAACTATTTACCCAGTACCCATCAGATAAGGGGTTAATATCTAAAATATACAAGTCACTGACAGAACTTTACAAGAAAAAATCATCTAACCCCTCAAAAAATGGAGAGAAAAATGAACAAACACTTTGACAAAAAGATCTACAGTGTCTCTTAACTTCTTTTTTATATGAGAAGGGGTAATTTTGTACTTCTTCTATAGACATTAGTGATTATCAGACACTTCTCACTAGGTAACCAAGTGTTAGGATTTTCATTTTCTGATGTTTCTCTTTCTTTCTCTTTCTTCTTTCCTTCCTTATTGTTCTTTTTCTTCTTTTCCTTTGTTCTTTCTTTCTTCCTTTCTCTTTCATCCTTCTTTTCTCCCTCCCTTCTTTCCTCCCTCCCTCCCTCTTTCCCTCCTTCCTTCCCTCCCTCCCTCCTTTCTTCCTTCCTTTCCTTCCTTCCTTCCTTCGTTAATTTCCTTCCTTCCTCCTTTCTTCCTTTCTTCCTTCCTTCCTTCCTTCCTTCCTTCCTTCCTTCCTTCCTTCCTTCCTTCCTTCTTCCTTCCTTCCTTCCTTCCTTCCTTCCTTCCTTCCTTCCTTCCTTCCTTCCTTCCTTCCTTCCTTTCTTTCCTTTTCTTTCCTTGTCCTGCAGGAGGTATGATGAAGATGAGCTATTCCTGGCAGTACTCAGGGCTCACTCATGGTTCTGCTCTCAGGGATCACTATTGATAGCTTGGTGGGCCATATGTGGTACCAGGGATCAAAGCAGATCAATCTTGTGCAACACAAGTGCCCTACCTGCTGTGTGTCATACTAACCTTAGAATGTCTTTTGAATTGAAACTTTTTAATACTTTGAGTGTGATGAATTTTAAATCATTTATTTTATTATTTTAAAGATAATTTATTTTCTTTCATTTGCTGCTTCCTCTTTGGAGTATACAAAATAATACTGAGATTTCATTATGTATATAGTTATGTGTCCTTTATTCAGAGAAGCATATATATTCCCACACCAAACCCATTCCCAGTATTAACTCCCTCTACCCAGTGTTCCCATGCTCCATCATCTGCTGCACCCATCTTGACAGACAAATTGCAAATTTTGATGGTCGCAGCTTAAATTTCATATTTTAAAGTCTGAAGAGTTTGTCTTTTGAAAATATAGTTAATACCACTCTCCCACATTACCAGCATAAGTGAAGTCCTGATTCCTATTCCCCCATTAATTTTTTTTCTCATATTCTTCCTTCCCCTTCTTGATTTCTTTCCTTCTCTTTCCTTATTCCTAATCTCTTGGGTCAAGTATGAGACAGGCATGCCCCATTTACTACAGTATATTCCCTAGTCTAGTTATAATACATATAAGTGAGATCATCTTGTGTTTTTCGCTTCTGCTTACTTCATTCAACGTGGGACAATCCAATTTGAATCAGATTACAGCAAATTGCACAATTTCATCATTCTTTGTAGCTACGTAGTGTATTTGTGTGCATATGCATGTGATCTTACATGTACATGTGTCTATCACATCTTGATTATCTAATCATTCCTGTTATGGCCTCCCTGTTTGTACTATGTACTATGTAATATGTACATATTGTACTATGTGTTGCAATGAATAATGGTTTGTGTATGTCTTTTTGAATTAATATTTTTGTTTTAATTGGTCATTGGGATAGCTATCCAAAAGCAGAATTCCTGGATCATATGGCATCTCAATTCTAAATTTACTGAGAATTTTCCCTACTGTTTTTCACAGAGGTTGAACCAGACAACAAGTTCATAATAGCAGTAAATGAGTATTACTTTCTCACCATATCCCTACCTATAAAGATTGTTACGCTATATTTTTGTGCCATTCTCACTGGTATGAGATGATACCTTATTGTCATCTTGATTTGTATTTCCCTATGATAAGTGATGCCCAGCACTTTTCACATATTTACTTGCCTGTCTTCCTCTGCCTTCCTTCTTCCTTCCTTCCTTCCTTCCTTCCTTCCTTCCTTCCTTCCTTCCTTCCTTCCTTCCTTCCTTCCTTCCTTCCTTCCCTCCTTTCTTCCTTCCTCCCTTCCTTTCTTCCTTCCTCATTTATTGATAGTTTCTTTTAAAATTGTTTTTTTTCCTTTATCTTTGTGATAATTTTATATATACTGGATACCAACACTTTATCTGATATGTTGAAAGTAAATATGTTTATAAATTTATTTAGTTATCTCTTAATTTTAGCCTGGGTTTCTTTCACCATTCAGAAAGTAATTTGACGTAATCCAGTTTATATTTGATCCTGTAGCCTTTGCCAGTTGTATCAAATCATTGATAATATCTTTGAGGTGCAAGTCTTGTAACATTTTGCCTGTATTTTCTTCAATAGAGTTCACACCCTATTCTCCCTTATTATAAATATCCCTTTTCTACGTAAAATAAAGGAAGGAAGGAAGGAAGGAAGGAAGGAAGGAAGGAAGGAAGGAGGGAGGGAGGGAGGGAAAGGGGAGGTAGGGAGGAGGGATGGAGGGAGGAGGGAAGGAAGGAAGGAAGGAAAGAAGGAAGAAAGGAAGGAAGGAAGGAAGGAAGGAAGGAAGGAAGGAAGGAAGAAGAGAGGGAGGGAGGGAAGGAAGGAAGGAAGGAAGGAAGGAAGGAAAGAGAGAGAGAAAGAAAGAAAGAAAGAAAGAAAGAAAGAAAGAAAGAAAGAAAGAAAGAAAGAAAGAAAGAAGGAAGGAAGGAAGGAAGGAAGGAAGGAAGGAAGGAAGGAAGGAAGGAAGGAAGGAAGGAAGAAGAAAGAAAGAAAGAAAGAAAGAAAGAAAGAAAGAAAGAAAGAAAGAAAGAAAGAAAAAGAAAGAAAGAAAGAAAGAAAGTTTCTGGATGATCTCAACATCCTTGATTCAATTTGATTTTACTTTTTTCTAAGGTGTGAGATATGAATTCAGCTGTAATTTTTTACACAATGATATCCATTTTCTCATCACCTTTTGTTGAAGAGGCTATCTTTACTCCATTTCATGTTCTCACTTTTATTGAAAATCAACTGTAAATAAATATGGGGTTGGTTGTATACTCGATTCTGACTCATTAATCAAAGAACCTATCTTAATTACAATACCATGCAGTTTTTGTGACTATAACTATAGTACAGTTCTAAATTAGATAATGAGATATCTCAAAATTTCTTATTTTCATTATGCTTTTGTTATTCAGGGTTTCTTTTGAATCCATACAAGCTTTATTACTGACTTTTCTAGGTCCTTAAAGAATGTCATTTGAATTTGAATGGGGATTTCTTTAAATCTATGTAATAGCTCAGGTAGGATAGTCATTTTAACAATATTGATTCTTCCAATGCATGAGTATGAAATATTCTTTCATTTTCTATGATCTTCTCTCTTTTCCTTAAATGGAAGTTTTTATGGTATGGATTTGTCATGTCTTTTGTTAAGCTGATTCCTAGATATTTGATGTTTTAGGACACTATTTTAAGTGGAATAGATTCCTTGTTCAATTTCTTCTCTTGGTTCATTCTTTTGTTTGTTTGTTTGTTTGTTTTGTTTTTTCGGGCCACACCCGTTTGATGCTCAGAGGTTACTCCTGGCTAAGCACTCAGAAATTGCCCCTGGCTTGGGGGGACCATATGGGATGCTGGGGGATCGAACCGTGGTCCTTCCTTGGCTAGCGATTGCAAGGCAGACACCTTACCTCTAGCGCTACCTCACTGGCCACAGTTCATTCTTTACATATAAGATGAGACTAATTATTTTGTGGTGATGTTGTAGCTATGTTGCTGCATTGGTGTATTTTTCTTTTTTTTTTTCTTTTCTTTTAAGGTGTATTTTTCTTAAAGATCTTATTTGGTAGACATTTTAGGGTTTCCTATGTATATCTTCATGTCATCTGCAAATAATGATAATTTGACCTCTTCTAATTTGGATTCCTTAAATTAATTTTTCTTCCTAATTGATGGCACTAGACATTCTGGTACTATATTGAATATTGAATATATATATTGAATATATTCTGGTACTATATTGAAAAGTGGAGACAATGGACAATCTTATCTTCTACTAGATCTCAGAGTGTATGCTTTCATTTTCGCTATTAAAATTGATACCATATATAGGCTGTTATAGATGTAGAGGAAGGTTCCTTCTACATGTTGTTTCCTTTAGGGTTATCATAAATAGATGTATTTTGCCAGAAGATTTCTCTGCATTGTTTAACATAATATTGTGGTTTATATCTTTTTCTTTTACTATGTTAACTGATTGCATGTTTTGAACCATCCTTGTATCCCTGGGGTGACACACTTGATCAGGTTTATTTTTTTAATGCATTGTTGGATTTGGTTAGGCTAAGATTTTGTTAAGCATTTTTGCACCAGTGTCTATCAATGTGATTGGTCTGAAGTTTTCTATTCTGGAAGTGTATCTATCTAATATTTTGAATATTAGTGTGATGTTAGGCAAGGTTTAATATTTTGGAAAAGTATAAGAGTAAGGGTACTACATTTCTGAAGATTTTATAGAACTCACCAGTGAACCTTTTTGGATCACAAGTTTTATTCTTGGTAAGAGTTTTAAATGTTTCAATTTCTTAACTTGTAATTGGCCTTCTCAGGTTTTGTACTTTCTCCTTCGTACTTCAGCTTTGGGAGATTACATGACTTGAGAGTTTATTCATTTCTTCTAGGTTCTCCAATTAATGAGCATAAAGTTATTCATAGTGATCTCTCATTAGATTTTGATTTCTGAAGGCTCTATTTTAATTTCTCCCCCTTTGCCTCTGGTCCAACTTATTTGTACATTGTTTTAATTAAAAAATATTTTTATTATTTGCATTACATAATTTATAGTTATAAAATTGTAAAACAACCTTCCACCACTACTTTGCAGAAATGAGCTTTTCTCCAAGAGAGAGAGAAGCAAAGGGTTTAAGTCTCTTAAGAAAGGTAAGAGAGGGGCCGGAGAGATAGCACAGTGGTAGGGTATTTGTCTTGCAAGCAGCTGACCCAGAACCAACGGTGGTTCGAATCCCGGCATCCCAGATGGTCCCTTGTGCCTGCCAGGAGTGATTTCTGAGCAGAGAACTAGGAGTAATCCCTGGGCACCGCCGGGCATAGCCCAAAAACCAAAAAAAAAAAAAAAAAAAAAGGTAAGAAATAATAGAGGATCCGAGGATCCTGTCTGTTTTTTGATAAAAAAAAAAAAAAAGAAGAACCAGCATTTTTAAAAGAGCAACACTAAGCTGAATTAAACTGAATTCATATGAAAAATAAAATAAAATTAAAAACTTTTGCTTCAAACTGTTATTTTTACTTTAAAAGCAATGAAGTTGTAAATTAAAAATAAATTCAGAAGCATGGAAATTACTGTACATGCAGTATTAGCTCATCTGTAATTTTGCTTGTAATAATTCTTTGAAAATGTTATTCAAAATGAAATCTAAATTTATTATGACCAAATAAGTAATGGCATTAGTTGTTTAATGTATTATTTCTGACTGGCAAACATTTTTTTATTGTTAAATTTCTTTTTTTAATTATTATATAATTTTATATAATTTTGATAATAATGGCTTACATATCTTTCACAGTAGTATTTTAGATACATATTAACATTGAATCAGGGGAATACCCATCACCAAATTTGTCCTCCCCCCATCCCAGTTTCCTTTCTGCTACCCAATACCCTACCATCATCCCCAGAACTGCAAGAGTAGGTGATTCCCCTCTTTGTCTAGCTTACTATTAGTGATCATATATCTATTTGGTCCTGGTACCCTACCTTGTTTCCCCCTCTATTTAAGAGGCGGAGCTAGATAAATCGAGTTATGTGGTTTTGTTTGAAGGAAAGAAAAGCAATAGAATGGGGTACAAAATAAGAAAAAATAAATAAAAAAAGAAGTCAAATATGCTGAAAATAAGCGGAGTCCTTGAGGCTTTTAACCTCAATTTGAGAGAGAACATGAAAAAGATAATTGAAGCACCACAACAATACAGAAAAAAATATCAAATTAAATATCCATGAGCACTACAGCAATAAAGACAAGCACCACACAATAGTCTCGGTTCTGAAATCAAATTATGCTGGACTGCAAAAAGAAAGGGAAAGATAAGGTAAAATAAAATAGAATAAAATAAAATAAAATTGGAGACATAAACTTCAATATCTACACCAAAATAAAGATATCAAAAAATCGATCAATCAATAAATAAATATGTGGAAAAATGATTATTTTGTGCTTTTTTTTTCTTTTTCCCCCTGCATGGGCACATTAACTATTGGGGATACTATAGAGGAAATTCCCTTGGCCTAGGAGATACAGGGTTTCTCCACCCCTGAAGTATACTGTCATGGGATTAACCTGACTGACAAACATTTTAAGTCTTTATTTCTTTGTTTCCTCTTAGGCCTCTTATGTAAGGAGCTGAGAGGGAAATAAAGTATACAGGATGAAAAGATGGCGATGTTGCCTCTCCCAGGACCTCAGAGCTTTGTCTACTTCACAAAAGAGTCTCTTGCTCATATTGAACAGCGTATTGCAGAAGGAAAAACAAAGGAACCAAAGGAAGAAAAGAAAGATGATGACGAAGAAGGTCCAAAGCCAAGCAGTGATTTGGAAGCTGGAAAACAGCTGCCCTTCATCTATGGGGATATCCCTCCAGGCATGGTCTCGGAGCCCCTGGAGGACCTGGACCCATATTATGCAGACAAAAAGGTGAAGTTTTTTGGTGTCCATGATTGTGAAGTTCTCTGATTCTTCTTCATACAGAAATGCATTTAAAATTGAGATTATGTAAAAATTAGTGGAAAAAATCATGATTTTTATTGAATATATGTAGGTTATGCAGAATAAGTAATATTTCTATTTACTCAAACTCTGATGTTAACATGTTACTATTGAGTTATTTTATCTTTAACACTTTTTTATAAAAGTATATTACATCAATGCATAATGGTAGATAGAATAATGATTTAATTGGAGAAGTAAGTTATGTTCATAATGCATTTGAATGATATTGAGAGCTGTATTCATGGACCTCTATAAAATAGCTCAACCAATACTAAAGTTTAGAGTGCCACTTCTTTTAGGGTGTTGGAGAGGAGTAATATTAAATGATTAGCAAAGTCATTTATACATAGACCCTTGTCCAGAAATAAAGGTGAGAAGATAGTATATCATAATGAACTAGAAATCTGGGGCTAAGGAAGAACACCTGAGAGAACCAGGAAGATGAGTTGTTTACATTTCTGTAAGCAGATTGTGTTGGCTGATATCAGAGTGAGGTCAGAAAAGAGTAGAGAAATTGAGAAATTTGAGAATTTCCTACCTGAGTTTTCCACCTGAAACATGGTCTCACCTTGAGCAGCTGGAAAAAAAATCAATAAAAACATGTTTGAAAGTTAGGAAAATGAAGATGCCCTTCAACAGACGAATGGGTAAAGAAACTGTGGTACATATACACAATAGAATATTATGCAGCAGTCAGGAGAGATGAAGTCATGAAATTTTCTTATACATGGATGTATATGGAATCTATCATGCTGAGTGAAATAAGAGGGAGAGAGAGACACAGAATAGTCTCACTCATCTATGGGTTTTAAGAAAAATAAAAGTCATTTTTGCAACAATCCTCAGGGACAATGAGAGGAGGGCTGGAACTTCCAGCTCACCTCATGAAGCTCACCACAAAGAGTGGTGAGTGAAGTTATAGAAATAACTACACTGAGAACTACCATAATCATGTGAATGAATGAGAGAACTGGAAAGCCTGTTTAGAGTACAGGTAGGGGTGGGGTTGAATGGAGGGAGATTTGGGACATTGGTGGTGGGAATGTTGCACTGGTGAAGGGGGGGGGTGTTCTTTCATAACTGAAACCTAATCACAATAATATTTGTAATCAAGATGTTTAAATAAAAAAAATTATAAAAAAAGAAAGTTAAAATGTTTTTCTCAATAGAGTGAAAACATAAAGAGGGTTGGAGGTGTTATAGCTAGATGCTGAGGTTAATTGATACAAACTACATTTTGGTTTATATTTGCATTAAAATTAGTTGAGAATATTGTCTGAGACTTGAAGGTCAAATATGAGCATAAGTTTCAGAATCCAGCATGTTGGAGTAAATGTAGTCACTTCCAAGGAAATGCTTGTTAAATGGTGCCAATCATGTATATATTATAGGAGAGGAAATTGTCCTTGGAGAGTCAATGATGAAAGAAGCAGAACTGAGAAAGTGCTGATTGCATTAAAGAAATGGGATAAAGTTTGAAACTGCTTTAAAAGTTATTCTATTGAGAAAATGAGAGGGGATTGCAGTAATTTCTTACACAGCAACAGAAATAACCAGACTAAAGATGACAGAGTCAACAGCAAAATTGCTAAATCAGCAAGCTCCATAATGTTTCCAACAATGCTTTGTTGGTCGGTGACCTTTCTTTGAACAAGAAAGTCAGGATAAAGTTCACTTAAAATACTATTTTTATATTGAGGTATGAAGATGTAATACTGAAACACAGTTTTGTAAATGAAGGTCATCATAATAGTTTGTTCAAAATTTGAATAAAAGTGGATTATTTCTTGATAAACAGCTAGTAAATAAATTTCTAAAGAACTACAAAATTGGATAAAGTTAATTTCTATCATAGAAACACATTTGTCTCATGATTTTTTCTATGATTATCAATACGTACTAGTTTGAGTCACATTAAAACCATATAACAATATAGCAATAAATTACAAAGTATTTCAATGGTCATAGTACTATTCTGAAAAAGAAAAGAATGCTAAGAATATATAAGCATTCAGATTCAATGACACTATGTACCTAAAAATACTGTGAATGATTTTTAATCCACTTGGGTCAAAATAAAAATTAATAATAAAAATTAAAAAGGAAAAGAATATAAGCATTCAGGGCCAGAGATAGCATGGAGGTAGGGTGTTTGCCTTGCATGCAAAAGGATGGTGATTCGAGTCCCAGCATCTTATATTGTCCCTGAGCCTGCCAGGAGCAATTTCTGAGCATAGAGCCAGGCCGGGTGTGACCCAAAAACCACCTTGTGTCTCTTAGGCCAAGGAAATTTTATTTCTAATTTCTCCAATGTTTACTGCACCTATGGAAAAAAAAAAAGCCATATGTTTTGCCTTCCTTTTCCCTGCTCCCCTTTTTTTCTTCTTTTAATTTTATTTATAGCTTCTAGATAGGGACTCCTGCCTTTTTTATTTTACAGAAACATAGAACATGAATCATCTTATTCTACCTCATATTTCTATGTCCTCCTACAAATTGAAAAAAGGAAAAAAAATAAGTGGATGAGACCCAGGGGCCAAGAGGTCTCAGGAGCACTGAGTGGAAATAAAAACTAATCAGATTTAAATACCAAAACTAAAGTTAATGACAATAGAATCAAGAGATCCAAACTATAACAAGCTATACACAAAATGGACCTGTTACACTAGCAGTCCAGGGGGCTAAAGATGGAGATATGGGATGCATGCTGCGAATTACGGTGGATGGATATAAAAAATGGTTGTGGGAATGGCCCTAATTCACTGTCACTATGTGACTGAAATACAACTCTGTAAGACTTGTAAATCATATTGGTTTCAATAAAAAAATTAAAAAAGAATATTAGCATTCTGCTAGAAATATTCTGAAAGAAATATGCATTTTATCAGTTTGGTGGGAAAATGCTTTTTATAATTTAAGATAATGCAATTTATGAACTTACATAAAGTCAAACTAAGGCAAAGATCTTGCTTAGTAGTACAGAATTTGCCTTGCATGTGACATGCTCTAGGGTGGATCCATGACACTGTAAATAAATACTAATAATAAGTGAAAATAAGTCAAACCTAAAGGAGTAAGTTGATACATTCTAGATCAACCCAAAATTATTATCTTGCAAACTGCAGAAAAATATAAAAACATTTGAGCTTGAAATATTTTAGTTTTAACACAATGTCTTAGGCTGTTTCAATGTTCTGTGTTTACTGAGTTTATTTGGGCTTTTACATTTTCAGTAAACATCCAAGTCATGAAGAGTTTATGCAGCCATTACAATGATACAGTTTACTAATGTTTGTTTCTCTAATCGCTATGGATGGTAGCAAACAAATTTTTTAGTTTGAATTCTTTTGTTGTAGCTATTGTTTTCTTGTGTTATGTCTGTAAAAGAAAAATTGAATTGGGTGACTTTTTTTCTAGCTCTAAAATTATTTACATTTTTAAAATTTCTTTTCAATTTTGGGCCACACCCGGTGACACTCAGGAATTACTCTGACAATGTGCCCAGAAATCGCTCCTGGCTTGGGGGGCCATATGGGAAGCCGGGGGATCGAGCCACGTACATCCTGAGTGAGCCACATACAAGGGAAATGCCCAAACGCTGTGCCATTGTTCCAAGCCCTAAAATTATTTAAATTTGTGAAATAAAATTATTTTTGTCTTTGGGTCACAACTAGAAGTTGTCAGGGTTTTCTCCTAGCCTACAGTGGCACAGAGCAGGGGATCTGGCTAGATCAGATACAAGGAACAGGCCACAACAGCAGTACTATAAATATTGACCCCTAGAAAAAATATTTTTAAAGAGCTCATAATTTGGAATATTTTCTATTAAAATGACAATAATCTATAAAAATAAGAGGATCAGATTCATGGATATCTTATTATAATTTGATTTGCTTTAAATGCAATATAATAAAAGGAAGGTGGTTATATTTTAAATAAATATCTATAAACAAAATATACTGCTAATGCTCTGAGTGTTGTGTGGTAGGAAAAATAAATATATTATATTTTTTGTATAGCTGCAAACAATTCAGGCTCATAAGCATCACTCTTAATTTACTGATCATAATTAAACCTAGAGCCCATTGAACAGTGTAACATATATAGCTCTGTCAATAGTATTGAAATTGTATTGTGTTAATCTGATAGCAATGTTCCTTTAAAAAGTACTACCAAACAGAGTTAAATAATGCTGATGTTGATATGCTAGACTGAAATCTTAGATTCTCAATTTCATACTGTTTTCTTTTTGCTCTTTTAGACGTTCATAGTCTTGAACAAAGGAAAAGCAATATTTCGCTTCAATGCCACACCTGCTTTATACATGCTTTCTCCTTTCAGTACTTTAAGAAGACTATCTATTAAAATTTTAGTACACTCATATCCTTTTCTAAATGATTATTGGCAATGGTTCTTTCAAATGTCATTTTTGATTTCTTAGTAGAATTGAAAAGATTTTAACTTTATTTTATACATGTAATATAGTTTGGAGTAGATATAAGTAGATTTAATTGGTAAAATGGTAATTTTAGCACGTTTAATTAACCCTAATATAATTATGATTAAAGACAAAAATTGCCAGTTCATTTAGAATTATTTTACAATAAAAGTTTTTACATTTCAACAGATTTTATTATAAAATATTTTAAATTACTTAAATGCTAAGGTTTAAAAAAATAATTTTCCTTGATTCTAAGGCACTTTATTTAGCATGCTTATCATGTGCACTATTCTCACAAACTGCATATTTATGACCATGAATAACCCTCCAGATTGGACCAAAAATGTAGAGTAAGTAATTTTAAGTATATTTGAATATTGTCTTACTATCATCATTTTCACACCTTGCTCCTAGTAAATTACTGCATAGAAAACTTATTTTTACTTGTTACTTTTTCTTTGAATTATATTTATTCCACTGTATTAAGCCACAATGTATAGAATAGAATGATTATAGTCTACAATCTTTTCTAAGAGAATGAACTCATCATATATACTTTCTTGTTCACATAGCATTATTTTGATAGAATTAATGTACAAATTTTGTGATCAGACCTATGTCAATATTTCTAACTGTTTGAAAATGTACTTTGGGGGAGAATTTTTAGCATGTATGTTTTATCATTTTTTTAAAAAAGCTTTATTGATTATATTCTAACATAATGGGTTCATAAACCAATAAACAGTCTAATAGATGTCTTCCTCTGATTGATTTAAAAATACTACGTAAAAATAGTTATGGTGTTATATTCCTTTCACTTTTAATATCATAATTTATTCTTATTTTTAGGTATACTTTTACTGGAATATATACTTTTGAATCACTTGTTAAAATCCTTGCAAGAGGCTTTTGTGTAGGAGAGTTTACTTTTCTTCGTGACCCATGGAACTGGCTTGATTTTGTCGTCATTGTTTTTGCGTAAGTACTTTCACTCTTCAAATGCCAACTCCATGAAAATCTCAGCATAGCTTTCTAGTAAAAAAAATACTTTTGGGGTCTGTCTTTATATATTTGTAATGGTTGCTTTAAAAGGATGTCCTATAGAACTTTGTTGATATGCAAATATTAATTTTTCAGAGAGAATATGTCCCATTAATGGAACAAAAAGTCATTAAGATGGATAATCTTCATCCATGCTCAGTTATTGGTCATACAAATTATATATATGCACATACATATACTCACAAGTACATATAAAGAGAGAGAAGTAAAAGAGTTAAATTTGTGTTTTCCCCAAATTCTTACTTAAAAACCAATAGTATCTGTAACAATCAGAAAAAAAAACCACACACCTTTAATTTTAAATATAGTGGTGCTCTTATATTATTAACTGGCATTTTTAAGTGAATTTTTTAAAGACTTTTACTGCTTACCAGTTCTAACTAATATAAAACGTAATTATAATTTTAACTGATCCATTTTACAACTATTTCCCCAAATATATTTATCAGAAATATTCAGGCCTGGCCCTGCGTTCAACCCCTGCAAACCTACCTCCCACCCCCAGCACTACAGAGCATAACTCTGATGGTCTCTAGGTGACTCTAGTAGTCCTCAGTAAAGCTAGACCTGAGAAGCTGTGAATCTCTGGTCCATGCTCTGAACCATATAGCTTCACTGCCTCATTGAGCATCTTTTCAGGTGGCCTTGCTGCTTAAACTCTGCTTGGGGGCCCATCTCTCTATGCTCCAAAGTCATTTATGTCTTCAAAGATTCCATATTTCAAATTACCTTATCTTTGACTCACCTCCTTGTCCACCAGTTCGGCTCTTTTTATGGTTACCTATTATTGTAGCGGTACTAACTTCTGGGGTAAAAAAAGAAAAGAAAACATAAAACATTATTGAAGAAAGTCTATATTTCTTTTCAAGGGACGCATTGAGGGATGCTTGTTCAACACTTGGTTGTGCTCAAGGCTTAATTCTGACATCATGCACTAGAATAACTCTTGGTAGTATTAAGGGGACTGTTTTTGGTGTTAAGTATCCAAACTGAGCCAGGTAAAAGACAAGAACCCTATTCACTGCACATGTTCCTGACCACACAATTTTTTAAGTTTTTATTTAATTAAATCTCTGTGATTTAAAATTATTCATAGTTAGGTATTAGATATACAGTGCTCCCAATGAAATCTTTATGCAGCAGTAAGGAAAATGAGGTCATAAAGTTTGTTTATACATGGATAGACATGGAGATTATTTTGCTAAGTGAAAAGAGTCAGAGGGAGAGGAATAGGCATAGAATAATCTCACTGAGTTGTGGTATATATAAAAATAAAAGGTAGTATGGTGATAATATCCAGAGACAATAATGATGAGGTACAGGAGGACTAGTTCATGATAGGAGGTTTGTCACAAGAGCAATGAATGGAGTTAGAATAGAGACGGAGCCATATGGCAATGATAGTTGAACTCTACTCCTCTGAACAAGAACTAATGTTCTTGAAAAGAGATAAATTGACATTCATTGCACCATTTAATACATGATAATCCAAATCACAGTGTCACAAAGAAAAAAGAGAGAGATACTAGACAGGCAGGGTGGGGGTTGGGGGAGAGAAATTGGAGACATTGATGGTGGGGAATGTGCACTGAAGGATGGTCTACAATCTATGAATGAAACTTAAGTATGAACAATTTTGTAACCGTGGTGCTTAAATAATCTATTAAAAAAAGACATAAAGTGTTGCAGCACCAATTAAACTACCAGTATCAACTTCCCTCCACCAGTCTCAAAGATTCCCTCCCATCTTCAGTACACCTACAGCTTATAAATTTGTCATACATTTTTAAGTTTGGTGATCATAGTTTGAATCTTATGTTTACATATATTAAATTGACCATTTCAAAGTATAAAATTTATGTCATTTAGTGTGTTTGAAAAAATTATAAGGCCATCACAACTAACTCTGGAATATTTGCTTACATATTCATTCATTTTGGCCATGACTTAAGCTTATGGCACTGTAAAGATTTCAGGAGTAGCATTTCTCATCTCAACAACTGTATATGTGATTGTATTCCCACCTCCAAATGTCCAGTCATGATTCACAAGCCTCTAGTCAACCCTTTTTTAATCTGTTCTGCTTCTCCACACAACCATGACCAGGTAACCCTGCTCAAGTGACAAAGCTTATGAGTCTGGTTTTATTTATTTTTTGGCATTGCTTGTTCATATTCCAAAAATAAATGAAATTATATGATATTTGTCTTTGGATTTATTTCACTAAATTAAAGTATCAAAGATCACCCATGTCATTTCAGATACTAAGATATCATCTCTGGCACGCAGAATACCATCAATTTCATTTTCTCCTCCTGTCCTCTGGAGGTGAATCATATATAAGTCCTCTATAGATTTGTCTACTATATACATTTCATGTAAATGGGATTATCCAGTAAATGGACTTTTGTGTATTATTTCAATTAGTATGCAAGTTTCAAAATTATTGATGAGTAATGAGATATCAAATGTCTACACTGACATAAATTGAAACATCTACTTATTGATCTAGGAATATTAAGTATATGATATCAATTTGATAGTTGTATTTTTCTCACAACAAATAACAAATTAAACTTATTATAATAAAACAAGAATTTTGTAGAAATATGCATTTAAAAAATTCCAAACAGAAAATACCTTGACTAAGAGGCACAGGTAAGTATCATTAACTCTATCTAAATTGTGAATAACTCTGATTTAATTCTACAGGTATTTAACAGAATTTGTAAACCTAGGCAATCTTTCAGCTCTTCGAACTTTCAGAGTGCTGAGAGCTTTGAAAACTATTTCTGTAATTCCAGGTAAGAAGAAGTTGGTATGAAGCATTAGGCCACTCATAACTCCAACTATTTGGGAGTTGTTCTTTGTTTGTTTGTGTGTGTGTGTTGTCAATGTGTTTGTGTATAAACTCCCCTATTACAGATATGTGACAGAGTTTGTGGACCTGGGCAATGTCTCAGCATTGAGAACATTCAGAGTCCTCCGAGCACTGAAAACCATTTCAGTCATTCCAGGTGAGAGTGGGATTAAACACCAAGGCTGACTTTGATACTTTGGAAAAAATAAATAAAATGTTCTTTGATAGAACTTTGAGTTTTATTTCTTATATTGTTTATAATTATTATAAAAGTCAGCCTTTGAGTTTAATCAATTGCATGGGATTTAGAGATTGAAGATGGCCTCTTGGCTTACATCTTAACTTAAAAATTTTCCTCCTGTCTATTCATTTTCTATTTTGTCTATACAGGAATGAAAATTTCAAGTTGTTTTTATACAGTTAAAGAAAAGATAATAGATATCAGCATGGGGTGATTGCATGACATGGTTTCCAAATATTTCCTCAACAAACCATTTCTTAACTGAAATTTGGTAGATTGTCACCACCTGCTATAGTTAAATGTCTTTCTTTTTGTGTACTTATAAAGAGATGGTTTGTTTGACAAGCACTTGTGAGATCAGATATTAAAAATATATCATGAGTATGGATAAAGTTTGTCAAACCAAATTAAGCATTTTGATCATTTGAATATTCTTTAGAAATATCTTATATATTTTATTAATTATCTAAAATACAGAGCCACAAAATTTATAAAATCATCTTTTAGAGCTAGTAGGCTTTTTCTGGAAATTGGATTGTGTGAGGCCACTGAAATGACATAAAGCATGTATTTCTAAGAATGCTGCTGTTCTGTTCTTGTTTCTCACTCAAAGTCTTTTTGTTTTCAGAATGAGTATTTTCCTTACTCCACCTTTCTCTCTCTCTGCTCCCCATTTCCAGGCCTGAAGACCATTGTGGGGGCACTGATCCAGTCTGTGAAGAAGCTGTCAGATGTCATGATCTTGACTGTGTTCTGTCTCAGCGTGTTTGCACTGATCGGGCTGCAGCTCTTCATGGGCAGTTTGAAGTATAAATGTGTGATGGATCCCCTAGAAAGTAATGAAACAATAGAAAGCATAGTGGAGAGAAGTCTGGATGAAGAGGAATATAAAAGTAAAAACATTTATGCCATCATTAATACAATGAAATAAGGCTAAAAATATAACTCTTTTAGTAGAAATCATAGTCAGACATATAGGAGACTGCTACAGATTGAATTTGTTTCATGTCATATTTTCATAAATTCTCTGGCTCTAAGTTTTTTCCAGATACTCTGATACTGGAAATCTGATAAAAATATCAATTATTAAAAAAAGAAGTGAAGTTTCTCTAAGAAATAAATTCATTATTGAATTAATATTAGTCTTTACATTGAATAACACAAAATTTATTTACTAGATGATATGCTTTATGCTTTATTATGCTTTTGGTTATAATATTATACTAATTATAGTACTATGATATGAACTATCACATGTTTAAATGTCCTTGTTGATAATGTTTCTAAAGATTTCTAGAAAACAGAAAGCTTTACTAAGTCTTATGAGCACTATTGTAATATTGTGACCAATGATGAGTTTACAATTTTACCTAACAACTAACCTCAATAAGGCGATGCTAATGGCATCACAAGAGCATTTAACTCACTGAAACTGGTTTTGTCAGTGTTATTTGTAGTGTTGTGTATAGTCTAGAATATGCTTGATTTACAAGTAGATTTTTAGATTATCTTACAAAAAGTGTAAACTGCATACTTTCTAATCACATCTCTATAATTTCTCTTACCTGAGCTGTTGATGAGATCAAGCAAAATTCCTTCTGTCTAATACAGATAGATTTATTCAGATAAATATAAATAGGTTATTAAATTCAGATGTAGGGTAGAAATTAATAAATCATTCAAATGTCTATGTCTTTGACAGAAAAAATTAGGAAGATTATGAAGACTTTGTTCAGACAAAAAAGGTTTGGTTTAGACTTCACTAATTTTTTTTACTCTCTGATAGCTAAAAATAATATACCTAATTAGTAGTAGAATATAAAGAGAAGAATAAATCTAAAATAAGAAAACTGAAGGTTTTTAAATATTTTAAATTTACATATTAAAATAGTTGATTATATACTTATTTTTGCCACTAACATTTGAGAAGAATTTAGAATATATTTCTTCCCTTTTACCTTTACTTATTGTTCACATATTTTCAACTTTTATTCTTAAATTATGTGCCATAAAAGTATCACATTTATGGTTTAGAATAATATATAGACAATTATTTTATTTCATTTTTTTAATCTACATTGGGACAATGTTTAGGAGTTACTCCTGGTTCTGCACTGAAGGATCATTCCTGGTGGTACTTTGGTCAATCCTGTACTATCAATCTGGTCCTAAGGAAAAATTTTAAATTTTTCAAAGTGACTCTTTGTTATTTTTATGCATGAATAGATGACACTCACTCCACATTGTTTTATCTTGATTTCAAAATCCCAAGTCAGATGTAATTTCTACAAGCTATCTTTTGGAGCCAGTTCTCATATAACTAATCAAAAATGTTTATTTCACCAAGTCTGTTTTACCATTCTGTCCCATTAGTTTTGAAATTAGGAAAAAAAGTCTGAATTACTAGATTGACCATTTGTTGCATATATGTATTATAAGGATTCTGTAATTTTCTGTTTCTTTTTCTTCAGGAATATTTCAATGTTAAATTGTAACTCATTCATCACTGTCTTCAACACCTTTGCTATGACACTGCATTACTTATTATACTGAATTACTTATAACAGTTGTACTAAACAATTTACATGTTCAATTTAATGGCATTCTGATTTGTAGGGAGGATGAGCATAGTTAAGACACAATTTCTTTTCTGGCTAAATCATAAAAATTGTCCATTGTGGAGGATTACTTTAGAATGGTCTTTTAAAGTAATACTAGTTTACATTCAATACAATTGACTAAATGGCTTTCAGTTCCCACTTGAAGGATTATAGTTTAGTATTTTAATGTATTCTTAAAGTTTTATAGGAATTATTACTAGTTGATGTTAGAATATTTTCATCCACTCAAAAGAAATTTCATATTTATTTACAGTCATTCCTCATAATTACTACTAGTATCTGCAACCACTCATAGAATTAAGAATTATTTTAAAGTCCACCTAAAAACCATTGCAGTCTACTCCTGCTTTTCCTTTCATCAAACTTCAACTTATTTGAGTGTTAGCCCTGAATTGTGCCAGTACAGGCAGTTATTGGATGATTAGTAATGTAAAAGACTATTCTAAAGTAATCCTCCATAATAAACTGTATTGGAGGGTTAGCCAGAAAAAAAATGTGTCTTAACTTATGCTTATCTTTCCTAAGAATCAGAATTTTTACCACAGAGAATTAGTTATACATATTTCTACATTAAACTTTATACATTAGGAATCTTGTAATATTTATATCTTCTAAGACAATACAATGATGTTTAAGACCATAAATTCGACTTACCTAAAGTTGTTACATGGTTTATTGATAACAGCTGTTACTCAAGGAGCAGCTATTCAGAGTAGACAGATTATTGTGATACCATATATTTAAATATAACTCTAGAGGGGAGGAATTATCCTTATTTTATAGATATAATAAATATTTAAATTATTTTATTTATTTTTATTGATCATTTTTTATTTAAACAACTTTATTACATACATGATTGTGTTTGGGTTTCAATCATGTAAAGAACACCACCCATCACCAGTGCAACATTCCCATCACTAATGTCCCAAATCTCCCTCCTCCCCACCAAACCCCCGCCTGTACTCTAGACAGGCTTTCTATTTCCCTCGTATATTCTCATTATTAGGATAGTTCAAAACGTAGTTATTTCTCTAACTAAACTCATCCCTGTTTCTGGTGAGCTTCCTGAGGTGAACTGTAACTTCCAGCTCTTTTCTCTTTTCTGTCTGAAAGTTATTATTACAAGAATGTCTTTCATTGTTCTTAAAACCCATAGATGAGTGAGACCATTCTGCATCTTTCTCTTTCTCTCTCTCTCTCTCTCTCTCTCTCTCTCTCTCTCTCTCTCTCTCTCTCTCTCTTCACTCTCCTCTCTCTCTCTCTCTCTGACTTATTTTACTCAGCATAATAGATTTCTGTACATCCATATATAGGAAAATTTCATGACTTCATCTCTCCTGACAGCTGCATAATATTATATTGTGTATATGTACCACAGTTTCTTTAGCCATTCATCTGTTGAAGGGTATCTTGGCTGTTCCAAAGGCCTGCTATGGTAAATAGTGCTGCAGTGAATATAGGTGTAAGGAAGGGATTTTTGTATTGTATTTTTGTGTTCCTAAGGTATATTCCTAGGAGTGGTATAGCAGGCTCGTATGGAGCTCGATTTCCAGTTTTTGGAGGAATCTCCATATTGCTTTCCATAAAGGTTGAACTAGACAGCATTCCCACCAGCAGTGGATAAGAGTTCCTTTCTCTCCACATCCCTGCAACAATGCTTGTTCTCATTCTTTGTGATGTGTGCCAATATCTGGGGTGTGAGGTGATACCTCATAGTTGTTTTGATTTATATCCCGCTGATGATTAATGATGTGGAGCATTTTTCATGTGTCTTTTGGCCATTTGTATTTCTTCTTTATCAAAGTATTAGTCCATTACTTCTCCCCATTTTTGATGAGATTAGATGTTTTTTTCTTGTAAAGTTCTGTCAGTGCCTTGTATATTTTGGAGATTAGCCACTTATTTGATTAGAATAGTTTCTCCCACTCAGTGGAGGGTTCTTGAATCCTGGGTGCTATTTCTTTTGAGGTGCAGAAGCTTCTCAGTTTAATATATTCCGGTCTGTTAATCTCTGCTTTCACTTGCTTGGAGAGTGCAGTTTCCTCCTTGAAGATGCCTGTAGTCTCAATGTCTTGGAGTGTTTTTACCTAAGTGTTGTTCTATATATATTATGGTTTCAGGTCTGATATCGAGGTCTTTCATCCATTTGGATTTAACCTTCATACAGGATGTTAGCTGGGGGTCTAAGTTCAATTTTTTGCAAGTGGCTATCCAGTTGTGCCAACACCACTTGCTGAAGAGGCTTTCTTTGCTCCATTTAGGATTTCTTGCCCCTTTATCAAAAATTAGGTGATTGTATGTCTGGGGAACATTCTTTGAGTATTCAAGCCTATTTCACTGTCTGAGGGCCTGTCTTTATTCCAATACCATGCTGTTTTGATAACTATTGATTTGTAGTACAGTTTTAAGTTGGGGAAAGTAATTCCTCCCATATTCTTTTTTCCAATGATTGCTTTAGCTATTCTAGGGTGTTTATTGTTCCAAATGAATTTCAAAAGTGCCTGATCTACCTCTTTGAAGAATGTCATGGATACCCATGGATGCATTTAGAGGGATCACATTAAATCTGTACAATGCTTTGAGGAGTATTGCTATTTTAATGATGTTAATCCTGCCAATTCATGAGCTGGGTATGTGTTTCCATTTCCACGTGTCCTCTCTTATTTCTTGGAGCAGAGTTTTATAGTTTTCTTTGTATAGGTCCTTCACATTTTTAGTCAAGTTGATTCCAAGATATTTGAGTTTGTGTGGCACTATTGTGAATGGGGTTGTTTTCATAATGTCCATTTCTTCCTTATTTTTATTGGTGTATAGAAAGGCCATTGATTTTAGAGTGGTAATTTTGTAGCCTGCCACCATGCTATATAAGTCTATGTTTCTAGAAGCTTTTTCATAGAGACTTTAGGGTTTTCTAAGTAGAGTATCATGTCATCTGCAAACAGTGAAAAATTGACTTCTTCCTTTCCTATCTGGATTCCCTTAATATCTTTTTCTTGCCTAATCGCTACAGCAAGTATTTCCAGTGCTATGTTGAATAGGAGTGGTGAGAGAAGATAGCCTTTTCTTATGCCAGAATTTAGAGGAAGGCTTTTAGTTTTTCTCCATTGAGGTCAATATTTGCCTCTGGCTTGTGGTATATGGCCTTAACTATATTGAGAAAGGTTCCTTTCATTCCCATCTTGCTGAGAGTTTTGATCAAGAATGGGTGTTGGACCTTACCAAATGCTTTCTCTGGGTCTATTGATATGATCATTTGATTTCTATTTTTCTTGTTGTTGATGTTGTGTATTATGTTGATAGATTTACGGATGTTAAACTAGCCTTGCATTCCTGGGATGAAGCCTACTTGATCGTAGTGGATGATCTTCTTAATGAGGCATTGAATCCTATTTGCCAGGATTTTGTTGAGGATCATTGCTTCTGTATTCATCAGCGATATTGGTCTATAATTTTCTTTTTTGGTAGCATCTCTGTCTGGATTAGGTATCAAGGTGATGTTGGCTTCATAAAAGCTATTTGGAAGTGTTCCTGTTTTTTTGATTTAATGAAAGAGTCTTGCCAGGATTGGTAGAAATTCCTCTTGAAAGGTTTGAAAGAATTCATTAGTAAATCTATCTGAGCCTGGACATTTGTTTTTTGGCAGACATTTGATTACTGTCTTAATTTCTTCAATAGTGATGGGTGTGTTTAGATATGCTACATCCTCTTCATTCAACCGTGGAAGATTATAAGAGTTCAAAAAATTATCCATTTCTTCCAGGTTTTCATTTTTAGTGGCATAGAGTTTCTCAAAGTAGTTTTTGATTACCCTTTGGATCTCTACCATATCAGTAGTGATCTCTCCTTTTTCATTCTTAATATGAGTTATCAAGTTTTTCTCTCTCTCTCTTTCTTTGTTAGTTTTCCCAGTGGTCTATCAATCTTGTTTATTTTTTCAAAGAACCAACTTCTGCTTTCATTGATCTTTTGGATTATTTTTTGGGTTTCCACTTCTTTGATTTCTGCTCTCAGCTTTGTTATTTCCTTCTGCCTCCCTATTTTTGGGTCCTTTTCTTGAGTATTTTCTAATTCTATGAGCTGTATTATTAAGCTAATCAGGTATGCCCCTTCTTCTTTCCTGATGTGTGCTTGCAAAGCTATAAATTTTCCTCTCAGTACTGCTTTTGCTGTGTCCCATAGGTTCTGATAGTTTGTGTCTCCATTGTCATTTGTTTTCAGGAAGGTTTTGATTTCCTCTTTGATTTCCTCTCGGATCCACTGGTTATTCAGTATTAGGCTGTTTAAATTTCAGGTATTAAAGTTTTTCTTCTATGTCCCTTTGTAGTTCACATATAATTTCAGGGACTTGTGGTCAGCGAAGGTAGCCTGCAAAATTTCTATCCTCTTGATATTATGGAGGTATGTTTTATGTGCTAGCATGTAGTCTATCCTGGAGAATGTCTCATGTACATTAGAGAAGAATGTGTATCCAGGCTTCTGGAGGTGGAGTGTCCTGTATATATCTACTAGACCTCTTTCTTCCATTTCTCTTTTCAGGTTTAGTATATTCTTGTTGGG
This sequence comes from Suncus etruscus, assembly GCF_024139225.1. Classification (NCBI taxonomy): domain Eukaryota; kingdom Metazoa; phylum Chordata; class Mammalia; order Eulipotyphla; family Soricidae; genus Suncus; species Suncus etruscus. Next base: position 100,702,514 of record NC_064852.1, read on the forward strand.
TTTCTGTCTGGTTGACCTGTCAGGTGTTGACAATGCCGTGTTAAAGTCTCCCACAATTATTGTGTTGTTATTGGTATTATTTTTCAGATTTGTCAACAATTTTATTAAATATTTTGCTGGCCCCTCATTCAATCCATATATGTTTAAGAGAGTGATTTCTTCCTGCTGTACATATCACTTGATTAATACAAAATGTCCATCTTTGTCCCTTATAACTTTTCTGAGTATAAAGTTTGCATCATCTGATATTAATATGGCCACTCCAACTTTTTTATGGGTGTTGTTTGCTTGGGTATTTATCCTCCAGCCTTTTATTTTGAGTCTATGTTTGTTCTGACTGTTCAGGTGTGTTTCTTGTAGACAGCAGAGGGTTGGATTGAGTTTTTTGATCCATTTAGCCACTCTGTGTCTCTTAACTGGTGCATTTAGTCCATTGACATTCAGAGAAAGAATTGTCATAGGAGTTATTGCCATCTTTATATCGAAGTTTGGTGTGTCTGTTGGTCAGTCTTGTCTTAAAGTAGGCGGTTCAGTTGTTTTTTTTTTTTTAAGAATGCTTTTGAGTCTGCAAAGTTTCTGAGCTGTTGTTTGTCTGTGAAACCATGTATTGTTCCTTCAAACCTGAAAGTGAGTTTTGCTGGGTGCAGTATTCTAGGCGAAGCATTTATTTCATTGAGTTTTGTCAATATGTCCCACCACTGTCTGGCCTTGAGTGTCTCAGGTGACAGGTCTGCAGTAATTCTCAAGGATGTTCCCTTGAATGTAATTTCTCTTTTTGATATTGCTGCTTTCAGAATATCTGTTTCTATCTGTGGGATTCGTCATTGTGACTAGGATGTGTCCTGGGGTGTTTTTTTCTGGGGTCTCTTTTAGTTGGTACTCTTCGGGCATGCAGGATTTGATCGCATGTATTCTTTAACTCTGGTAGTTTCTCTTTAATGATGTTATTGACCGTTGATGCTTCCTGGAGATTTTCTTCCTGAGTCTCTGGGACTCCAATGATTCTTATGTTGTTTCTGTTGATCTTATCATAGACTTTTATTTTCATCTGTTCCCATTCTTTGAGTAATTTTTCCATTGTTTGATCATTTGCTTTAAGGCTTTTTCCAATTTCTTCTGCTGTATGGAATTGTTATTCATCTCATCTTCCAGTGTACTAATTCTATCCTCAGCTGTTGTTAACCCATGGGAAAGCTCAACTATGTTTTTCTTTAATTCATCTACTGAGTTTTTCAGATTTGATATTTGATCTGAAATTTCACTTTGGAGTTTTCTGATTTCTATCTTAATATTCTCTTGATTCTTATTAGTGTTCTCTTCTATACTTTCTTTGAGTTCTTTGAACATCTTCCATATTGCGACTCTAAACTCCTTATCTGAGAGACTGACTAGTTGGTTGGTCATGTTCAAGTCATCAGAGTTGACATCGTCATTCTCTATGTCTGGTGCTGGCCTGCGTTGTTTCCCCATTGTCACACTTGTGGGTTTTTCTACGTGTTGTATTCACTGGCTAAATGATATGCATGCTGCAAAGCAAAGCGGAGCAGCTGTGCTTCTCTGGCTCCTCCCTTTCCGGGCGTGTAAACTCACTTCCAGGGAAGGCGAGATGAGCCACAGATGAGCCACATACAAGATGAAATCAGGCCAAAAATGCAGCACAGCACAGAAGAGAGGCAGATAAGGGGTGCTGGCATCTGAGTTCCAGCAGAGTTCAGCGGCTTCCCCCTTTCTGGACGTGTAAACTCACCTCCAGGGAAGGCCCCAGGGAAGGCGAGCTGTCCGCAGATGAGCCACACACAGGGTGAAATCAGGCCGAAAATGCTGCACAGCACAGAAGACAGTCAGATAGGGGTGCTAGCATCTGAGTTCCTAGAAATCCTTTAGAATTTTAATCCTAGTCTGAAATGGCTAATCCCCTCAGATGTTTGGGGCTTCCCATCCTCTTACTGACAAAGGTGAAAGAGGTTAAAGTCTCCAAAACTTTCACTGTGGTCTTCAGGGTCACCCAGAAAATTGACATTCACCTCTGAAGCAGTCACGATCACCTGCAGGAATGCTGATGAAATCCAGTCTCAGGCAGCTGAAAACAGCATGACCCAAGATGGCTTCTGCACCCTTCTGTCTCCTGGCAGAAACCAGCAGGAATCAGTGTCTGTATGTCCCGACCCACCTCTGAAGCAGGCAAGATAGCTGGCAGGAACGCAGATGAAATCCAGTCTCAGGCAGCTCTGAAGCAGGCAGGATCACTGGCAGGAACGCTAATGAAATCCAGTCTCTGGCAGCTGGATATTGCGTGGCCAAGATGGCTTCTGCGCCCTTCTGACTCTCGGCAGAAACCAGCAGGAATCAGTGTGTGTACTTCCCGACCCACCTCATGCTTCATGAATAAATTGGCCAATTTCTGTCCATCAGCATCCATACAGTCAGGGCATTCACATTTACCAGAGAGCAATTTATTTATTTTTTATACTTTAAAGATTAGTAAAAATAATTCACCTTCGATAGGGTAAAAATTTGCCAAGTATATTGAATTGCAAAATCATTCTTTCATAATTACTCAAAAATGCTAATAATTGTATCTTTATTCCTTTGAATTGAACCTAATAAGAAGTTTGTACTATATATCAATATATTAAATATATAAATATATATGTATTAATCCTTTATACTTCTACACAATGTGAGTTGAAGCAGTTATCTGTCTTGAAATAGGTCTAAATAGTGAGTGAGATCTCTTACAAGATCCTTTACATCTGAAATTGGCACAAAAATATGATTAAAGAGAAAATATGCATTTATTTTAATACCTTGTTATCAAATACCTGAAGAATAATAAATTCAGAAGAAATATTAATTTGTAACAAAACACAAAAATTTTGTCCATCTAATGGTGCTACCTTGCTGACTCCTTTGCTCCTAGAATAGTTAGAGCTATCTGAGTAATTCATCTCTTCTCTCCCCTTTCCTGGCTACACTTTTGTTTCATATTAACTCTTCAAGTTCCATGTCTTGAAATCAGTTTACTTGGTCAAAGCCTCTATCTTTATAGCTACACCCTTGATAATTACAGTAAATTCAAGACTTTCTTATTTATTCTCCTACTTAAGAAAAATAGACCAAGATCAAAAAGCTCATCTTAAACTTAAAATATCTATATAGAACTTCCAATATTTTTTCCAGTCATTTCTTTTATTTTTTTATTCCCATCACCATTGTCCAAAGTGTCTTCCAGTCATTTCTTTCCTTTCTTCTCCATCGAAATGTCACCACAAGTATTCATTCTTGTGTTCTCTCAGCTCCACACACCCTGCACACATGTCATCAGCAAATCTTTTACACTCTATTTTTATTTACTTTTCTTTTTCTTTTTTTTTTTTGGTTTTTGGGCCACACCCGTTTGACACTCAGGGGTTACTCCTGGCTATGCGCTCAGAAATCGCCCCTGGCTCGTTATTTACTTTTCTTTATTCCATAGTTGCTCTTATTTTTATTTTGACTATGTGATTTCTCACTACTGCCTCATAACTGGTATCTTTGCTTCCACACTTGCTCTCTTTTATTTCATTGTATGCAAAGCAATCACAAAGATATTTTAGAGCAATATTTACTATCTCTTATATGTGTTACTTCTAATCAATCCTAAAAACATAAACTTCTTTTGTGACATGCAACAGCTTACCTGTTTTTGTTTCTTTAAGTTTTCCACTATAGTCCTTTCTGCTCACTACTTTGTAACCAGGTTGACTAACTCACTATTTCTTCCATATGTCAACTGATATAGTTCTTTTCATTTCTGCTTCAAGGACTTTTCTTTTATTTTTTTTAATTTTATATTTTTAATTTTATCTTGGTCTTCTCCCTACCAAGATAACTATCAGTCTTCGAGTTACTGAATTCTATATTTATATACATTTATACATTTATTTATTTACTTTATACTACATTCTATAGTATTTAGGTTTCAGTATACATGTCATTTCCCTTTTTTATAATCGTTTTGGGGTCAGAATTTTAGTGTTCAGGGCTACTCCTAATTCAGTGCCTTGTAGCCACTTCTGGCATTGTGTAGAGAACCATGTAGTGCCAGGGAAGAAATAAAACAAGTTCACTAATTTTTGAGCTATTTCTTTGGTCCCTCAAATATCATATCTTTAGAAAAGCTCAAGTTACTACATTTTATCAATTTTTTTCATTTGTTCATTTATAACTATCTGTAACATAGCCTATATAGCTACTTAGTTTTCTTTTCATACTGCAAATTTCTGTCCCTACTAAATATAGAGAATGATGATAAAACTAAAACCTTTAACATGTTTAGCAACATCTTTACTGTTTGAATCATAGAGGTTATCAATAAATATTTTAAGGATAATATATGAAAATATAATAAATGCCTATTTATTATATAATAACCTGTCTATTGCCTATAACTTGGCCTCAATATATGAATATGTCTGTATTTATAAACTTACCTGCTGTGCCAGTTTCAAAGCTTACACTTTGTTAATGTTATATTCAATTTCCTTCTGAACAGAATATTTTTATTACTTGGAGGGATCCAAAGATGCTCTTCTTTGTGGTTCTAGCACAGACTCAGGGTATGTGATTTCTTGTAATTTCTGCAACTAAAAAGGACATTTATATTCAGTTTGGTAATGCACACTTGTGATTCTGTATTATGCTTCATGATCCTACGTATTATTTCATACATTATTTTACTCATTTTCTCACAATGAGTTCATATTTTTAAAAAATGTACTTTTGAAATATATACTTTCATGTAATGGTTGAATTAGAAAAACTGAAATTCACATAAATCTTAAAGAATATTAAAGTTACTTCCAGGAATTTCCACAGAAAATTGGTAGGGTCATTTAAACCTTTTACTTTTTTGAAAGAAGAATGACGAAGCAACCTTTATTTCTATTCACAATTTTATCTCATCTGTCAGTCAGGTATGATTTAGTGTTGCAGAAGGTAATGACAGTTTGGTCATTCTAAATTCCAGTATCTCATTATTTGGGTAAAGAAATTTTAACACCAGGACCGGAGAGATAGCACAGTGGTGTTTACCTTGTAAGCAGCCGATCCAGGACCTAAGGTGGTTGGTTCGCATCCTGGTATCCCATATGGTCCCTCGTGCCTGTCAGGAGCTATTTCTGAGCAGATAGCTAGGAGTAACCCCTGAGCTCTGCCGGGTGTGGCCCAAAAACCAAAAAAAAAGAATTTTTAACACTCATTTTGTAATTTATGACATATCCATTCTATTGTTGTTGTAAGGCTTTTGTTTTTGCTCCTTGTCTGGGTATTATTAGTAGGATCCATTATACTAAAACTTGTAAGTAAAGATAATAATTATGCTTCCAAAGATATCTTAGAATGCTGTGTTTATAGTGGCATCTATACATGAATCTAAAAATCTACAAAAAGTATGTGAACTTACACAATTGATATATCTTGTCTTTGGAAGAGTATGGAGGCTCCAAAGTAGTGCTCAGAGGCCTGGGGGCCCATTAGTGTTTCCCGTTATTTTGATTGAGGTTCAATACAAGGCAGGGGATGCAGTTATGTGTGTTATTACCCATGCCACCCTTGTGTTGTAAGAGCCTCCAAGCCATGGAGCCTTGCTACAATTGGTGCAAAGGAGCTACCAGTGATACACTAGATGATACTAGAGGGACCATGTGGGGCCAGGCAGGAATTGAATTCTTCCAGACACATGGTTGGTAAGAACACTAAACTATTACTATTTATCCTGGCCCTATTTTGACTATTTTTGTCTTATTCACTTATTCATTCTTATTCATATTCACTCCAAAAACAATATGGAAAGACAATATGGGTATATATATATATATCATTATGGATAAAAATTTTTTTATAAAAGTTTCTCAGTTTTGATGTGATTGTCATGATGTAGTAATAACAGCTCCTATTTATTAAATGCTTTGTGTGTGTATAGGAATGAGGATAGATAGTTGACATAAATGATATTTTTAAAATTCTGCATAATCATTTTCACACTCTGAGGTATATAGTATTACCTTTTCTTTCAGAAACAAGGAACTCTGCCTTCTTGTGCTATTTAAATAATTTGAATGTCACCAACCAGTGAATAGTAGTAATAGAATGTAAACCCAGTTCTTCATGATTCTTTATAATGGGATTCATTTTTGTATTATTTCCTTAAAAATTGAGAATTATAGGGCCCGGAGAGATAGCACAGCAGTGTTTGCCTTGCAAGCAGCCGATCCAGGACCAAAGGTGGTTGGTTCGAATCCCGGTGTCCCATATGGTCCCCCGTGCCTGCCAGGAGCTATTTCTGAGCAGACAACCAGGAGTAACCCCTGAGCACCGCCGGGTGTGGCCCAAAAACCAAAAAAAAAAAAAAATTGAGAATTATAGTTCTAATTTTTTTGAGTATGTTACCACACTAAAGACAATTCTAACGTGATTTTTTTTTTTAAATTCAGTCAGTGTCCAGAAGGATACAAATGTATAAAAGTTGGCAGAAATCCTGATTATGGCTATACGAGCTTTGACACATTTAGCTGGGCCTTCTTAGCCTTATTTCGGCTTATGACTCAAGATTATTGGGAAAATCTTTATCAACAAGTAAGTGCTAACAGCAAGATTCACTGCATGTTTTAATGACATAAAAATTATGATGTATATTTCTTAACAGTCATAAATAAGATGTTTAGTCCAGTTTATAATGGAGAAGATTTTACTGGCTTATTGGTAAAATGAGCCATGATCTGTTTGTAGCACTATTTACAATGACATGTTTTTAACATAATACATATATATATAATTTTTTTTTTGCTTTTTGGGCCACACCTGGTGAGGCTCAGGGGTTACTTCTGGGTATGTGCTCAGAAATTGCTCCAGGCTTGGGGGACCATATGGGACCATACAGGGATCAAACAACTGTCTGTCCGAGGTTAGCACATAGAAGGAAACTGCCCTTCTGCTTGCCCCACTACTCTGGCCCACCCCATAATAATAATGTCTATTATTAATAAAAATAAATTATTTTACTATCGATAAAAATAATAAATAAAAAGAAATTATTTTTATTATTAGTTTTATTATTAGTTCTAGACTTACCTTTCTCTAGAACTCTTTCAGCTTTCAAATATAACAGTCCTTTAGTTACTCCACACATAATTGAAAAGGTAAAATAACATTCTCCTACACTTGTTTCCTACTTGTGCTTGTTGAAATGCCCTGACATAAATGCCCTCTATTTCCTGTGTTTTGAATATTTTAGCTTTTTGAGCTTCAGTATATTTGTTATAAATTTAATTGTATTATTCCAAGTATATATGGTGAAGCCCAAACTCCCTGTACCTTAGAATTACTATATTTTGAGTCAGGGCCTTTAAAGAGGAAACCATGAAACAAATAAGGCCTTAAGGGTAGACACTTATACAGTCTGGCTAGTGCTCTGGTAAGAAGAAGTTAAGGCATGACAAGAGAGAAACCAAAAATGAATACATCAGAAAAGGACTGTATTAGTATTTAGAGAGAAGGTGATTTCATATAAGCCATGGACAGAGTAATCAAAAGAAAACAAGTATGCTTAGATCTTGGGTTCTATCCTCTGTAATGATCAAGTTGATTTCTGCTGTTTAAACCATCCTGCCTTCATATTTTATTATAACAGTCCTAGGAAATTCATGCAAAAATTTTAAAAACCACCAAATTTACTTCACATAATTTTTCTCTATTCTCCACAATTTTCATATTTTTAAATATTCTTTAGCTTGTGATATCTACTACTTATACTGCAATTGTTAACTCATATGGCCATCTATTATTTCTAGAATGTAAAGCTCTTGAACCTTTGGTATCTGTCTTTTCACCTATGATTTCTTAGCTACAACCATAGTAGGAAAAAGATCAAAAGTGATTATTTTGTATAATGACATCACTTTTCTCAAATTGAAAATTTTCTTTTGGATAAGTTATGTTTGATATTTAAGAATATGGAAATGAATTCAGAAAGTAGATAAAACATATTCACCAGAAAAATAACAAAAGATGGGGCTGGAGAAATAACATGGAGGTAAGGCATTTGCCTTACATGCAGAAGGATGGTGGTTCGAATCCCGGCATCCCATATGGTCCCCTGAGCCTGCCAGGAGTGATTTCTGAGCATAGAGCCAGGAGTGACCCATGAGCACTGCCGGATGTAACCCAAAAATAAAAACAAACAAAAATATATTTAATAAATGAAAAGAGATGGCCACTTAACTCAAAATTAAAGAAATGCAAGTCCAAACTGCAGTGATAAATGATTTCCACCTGTCTGAAGAGTAAAGCTAAAATGTTAGCTTAAATAGAGACACTATCTGACTGAGATCTGTGAAGCCAAAATTACTCATAAGTTTTAGAAACCCAGTATAAACAAGAATGAATTTAAAAATTAAGAGTATATCCATTGTCTTACCATTTTATTATTACATTTAAACCTAATAAAATAAACCATAATAACAATTGACAAAGGAGAGAATTGAGTAAGCAACAAAGATAGGAGAGACTTATTTTCATCTAATATCAATTTGGACCATATATGACACTGAAAGGTGTTAATGATGTTCATTTAAAACACATAACATAAACAGCTCATTTTTATAGTAAGGTTGTCTACCTAGCATTAATATAATTCATTATCATGAGTATTGTTAAGTAAAAAAGAAGATAGCATGTCATCAGTATAATGCTCTACATATTACAAGACCAAAGAAATTATGTGCTAGTAAAGTTAGAAAAATGAGTAAAGCAGCTATATTTTAAGTGATTTCAGACTGTGGGAGAAAATCAATTATTATAATTAATAATAATCTAGAATCATACTAATTTAGCACATTTTAATAGATTGCTATATCCTTTGTACTGAAAGTAATTTACAACACAAACTGCACTATTAAAATAGTTATTTTCATTTTCACTAGACACTACGTGCTGCTGGGAAAACCTACATGATCTTCTTTGTGGTGGTGATTTTCCTGGGCTCCTTTTATCTGATAAACCTGATCCTTGCTGTAGTTGCCATGGCCTATGAAGAACAGAACCAAGCAAACTTGGAAGAAGCTAGGCAGAAAGAGTTAGAATTTCAACAAATGTTAGATCGACTTAAGAAAGAACAAGAAGAAGCTGAGGTAATATTATTTGATTTAAAATTCTTGGTAGAAGTTTAAATGAAATGGGACCATATATATCTGTGTTCAACATTGTCCAAGGAATCTTTCCCTAATTAGTGCTTTTATATAAAGCAATTATTCATTGTGATGTGATTGAAATAACTATTTCTGAGAGAATTATATGTGACTTCAACTCCTTAGCACATCCCATAATGAGCTAATTTAAGCATCAAAAATGTTCTAAGACCATTCCTCCTAAACCTGTTACCCACAACACATGAGTATACTTGGCATCATGCAAAGTCTCTAATTCACATGTTACATTTTCCCAAAGAATTGTGTGTACAGTTATATATATATATGTATATATATATATATGTATGTGTGTGTGTGTGTACTATGTATTTGTTTTTATTGGGGCTACTCCTTGCTGTGGGTATGGACCTGATGATGTATGCTCATGGTACACCATGTCCATGCAGTGCTGGTCTAGGGAAAAGAGGTCATGCAGGATCAAACTCAGAACCTCACACATGCTATGTATGTGCTGTTTTATCACTCATGCTCTCTTCCAAGTCATATGGTAAATTACTTTGATATTAAAGTTAACAAGTACTTCATGAAGTAAAGAACTAATTTATATTCTTTTCATAAAATGTTGAAAAGATTTTTTTTTATAGAATCAATGCTAACAAAAAGACACTTACACTTGCCAATTCCTGTCAATTCTTCCTTATTTTTCTTCTATGGTATTTACATGGAAATAAAAGATTTGTATTCAGAGAACCAAAATTTTAGATATCCCTTTGAGTATCAACACTTAGTAACAAAGGACTAAAGACAATCTAGTGAGAACTGATTCACACAACTGAGTGATGGGGAGGTGAGGGCTGAAAGACAGTGGTTTTGAGATCCCTGGGAAGTGAGTACAGTAGTGATGATGGGTGTGGTGTTAGAATTATCTGCATGAGGAATCAGCATTAAAGATCACATAATCAATAACAAAGAAATTAATAACTTGTTAGATGGTTTTGCTCAGGTTGGCCCTCTTCAAGGGATTTAATCTATATAAGATTAAATATGATTTATATAATTTAATATATTACATATATAGTTACATATAATCATATAAACAAATTCTATATAATTTAATTATATAAGATTAAAGACTTTGATGCAGAAATATGTTTTGGTATATTATTTTGTGGTGTGACAAAACTGTTTCTGAACTGAAAACTGAACTGTTTCTCTGACCCTCAGTACAATATTTTAATAATAATAACTATCAGAAAGCACAGGGAAATAACAGGGGAAGCTGTTACTATAGTAATATATTATGTAATAGGACACAAAACAGTATAAAAAAGCAGCAATATTTAAATTCTACATAAAGATTAGAATGAATATTGACATAATTTTGAATGTCAGATTGAGTGATCTTTTATTCACACTGGTTCTTATTACCACATTTTTACAGGGAATGTTTTATTTTAATTATAAAATTTATTTTTATAAAATCAGAGCACTAATGTAACTCAAGGTTTGGTAGGTATCCCTTGTGTATAATTTTTATATTATTTTGTAGTAATTTTAATGTCAGAAATCTTAGTTTTTATTAAAGTACATGATTTTGTTGGAAATGTTGAGTTAATTGCACAAACAAAACATATTAATTACTTAACTAACTAAATCCTTGTTATAATTTTATGTCCCATACTTAGTAAAACTTTGTAGTATACTTAAAATATTACTTTATTATAAATGTTATAGTTTATAATGGTTCCATTTATAAGTACAATAGATTTTATTAGAATGCTTAAGAAGCAGTAAACATGTGCTGCTCATTGATACATAAAGATGTCTTGTCATTGAACAAAGAAATGCCATTTCTTTCACATACATGCTACATAATCATATGTAAGTGTAATTAAATTCATGGTACAGAGCTGGTCCCAAATAAATTACTCTATTGTGATCTCTTGATCAAATAGGCAATAGCAATGGCAGCTGCTGAATATACAAGTATTAGCAGAAGTAGAATTATGGGTCTTTCTGAGAGTTCTTCAGAAACATCCAAGCTGAGCTCTAAAAGTGCTAAAGAAAGGAGAAACAGAAGAAAGAAAAAGAATCAAAAGAAGCTTTCTAGTGGAGAAGAAAAGAGGGATGATGAAAAATTGTCTAAATCAGAATCAGAGGAGAGTATCCAAAGGAAGAGCATTCACCTCGGTGTTGAAGGGCATAAAAGAGCACGTGAAAAGAGACTCTCTACCCCTAATCAGGTACCATGGAAATGCGAAAGTCACTAATGTGTATCTCTGGAACTAGGATTAGAACAAAATGCTTTATTATAAGGGAAGGAGACCTCATCAGATTAGTGTTGATGTAATTGTTATGATTTTAGGTTTAAAAAAAACCAACTATGGATTACTGAGTATAGATGGAGAGGACACAAATGTAGTTAGTTTTGCACTAACTATAAAGTTTGACAAACTTTTTTGGGGGAGAGAACTGGGAATCAAACTCAGAGCCATAAATGGAAAGGTATAAAGAAGCACTGAACAATATGACCCAGTCCTCTAGTCCTACCATTAAGAATCTCATAGTGGGTCCAGAGCGTTAACTCAGTGGTATTCGCCTTGCATTTGCCTTGCATGCTGCAGACCCAGGATGGACCCAGGTTTAATCCCCAGCATACCATGTGGTCCCCCAAGCCAACCAGGAATGATTTCTAAGCGCAGAGCCAGGAGTTACCCCTAAGGCCACTGTGTATGGCCCAAAAACCAAAATAAAATAAGGAATCTTATAGCTTTGGAATTATTTCATCACTAGTAAGCAATATTTTCATGAGAACACCTGTAGAAATTTATGACATTTATGATATGACTATTTTTTATATTTTCAATTTCAGCTGTATTTTCTAATGTTTTGTTGTTTGAGAACTAATCTCTATTCTTTGCCATTGTAGATATGGCCTACACATTTTACTTTCGTTCTCATTAATGTCTTCATTTAACATTTCTAGCTTTGGGCTGAAATAATAGTTCAGTAGTTAGGGCATTTGCCTTGCATATGGCCAACCCGGGATCATTCCCTGGTACCTAACATGGTTCCCTGAGTCATGCCAGGAATGATTACTAAGCCTAGAAGCAATAGTAAGCCCTGATCACTGCCTGATCTGGCCCCATAACAAAAACAAAATAAAATTCCTGGCTTCTGCTGGAGACCCTGTTAGAAACGCACAAAAACAAATGTTTCTTCCTTCTAAGATTTCATAATTTATTAGAGGATATAGAACTTGATTACATGTGAGAGCAGCTATTTTTAAGGCAAAAGTCTTGTCATAATCATTTTCCATTTTTCACAATGCCTGCCACTTTGTCTTTTCCATGATAAATATTTTATTTATTGAATTAGATACTCCCACAGATTATTCATTGATTTGTGGACATAATTTTTTCAGAACAGAAGCCATAGAAAAGTAAACTTTTATCTTCTTTGATATTGGGACAACTTTGCTTGCAAATATTATTGCTTTATGATACTGTGAACTCATTGCCATTATAGGGCAATTCTTTTTTTTTTTGTTTTGTTTTGTTTTTTGTTTTGGGGTCACACCTGGCAGCGCTCAGGGGTTACTCCTGGCTCTACGCTCAGAAATTGTCCCTGGCAGGCAGAGGGGACCATATGGGATGCTGGGATTCGAACCACAGTCCTTCTGCATGAAAGGCAAATGCCTTACCTCCATGCTATCTCTCCGGCCCAGAGGGTAATTGTTAAACTGAGTTATCACTATATAAATTGGAGTTCTAAGTGTTGGAATGCACCAAAAACATTCCTTGAGGTTTTGGGCCTCAATGTTACTTTTTTGTATAAGTTTCTATTAAAGCAGTAGAGCTACTTGTCCTCAGGTCACTGGTTCCAAGAGTGTGTGAATGCACTTCTATTTTTAGGTGCTTCTACATAATTATGTCACTTTTTTTTTTTTTTTTTTCTGCAGTCACCACTCAGCATTCGTGGCTCCTTGTTTTCTGCAAGGCGCAGCAGCAGAACAAGCCTTTTCAGTTTCAAGGGTCGGGGAAAAGACATTGGATCTGAGACTGAGTTTGCGGATGATGAGCACAGCATTTTTGGAGACATTGAAAGCAGAAGGGGCTCATTGTTTGTACCCCACAGACCCCGGGAGCGGCGTAGCAGTAACATCAGCCAAGCCAGTAGGTCCCCCCCAATGCTGTCGGTGAACGGGAAGATGCACAGTGTCGTGGACTGCAATGGTGTGGTCTCCCTGGTTGATGGACCGTCAGCCCTCATGCTCCCCAATGGACAGCTTCTGCCAGAGGTGATAATAGATAAGGCAACTTCTGATGACAGCGTAAGGATGTTTTTAATAGCTCAGGCATGGCTGACCCTCATTTTGCATCAGTCAATATCTTCCGGAGAGTCCTTGCCTCTGGTCCCATGAATGGCTCTGCATTTTGCAATTGTCTTTTTCTAGAAACACACCTTTGTTTCATTCATTACTATGGTCCTCTTATCTTAGGGCTAGGCATCTAATAAAAGACAATAAAAGACAATCTATTGCTATAATAAAAATTATAAAAGATTACTTAAGAAAATATTTTATAGAAGATATATATCAGTAAACTGAGGATGACTCACTGAGTACCTCTGGGGATGGCCCTGGTGATCCTGACCTCATTTGCTTTGAACCCTAAATCTTAAGGCCCACACTGTCTGACAGCCACAAAAAGTGATAGTGTGAGTCCTATTTTTTTTTTTTTTTTTTTTTTTTTTTTTTTTTGGGTCACACCCGGCAGTGCTCAGGGGTTACTCCTGGCTCTATGCTCAGAAATCGCTCCTGGCAGGCACGGGGGACCATATGAGACGCCGGGATTTGAACCACGGACCTTCTGCATGAAAGGCAAACACCTTACCTCCATGCTATCTCTCCGGCCCCGTGAGCCCTATTTTTAAAAAATGTGAGATATGTTAATACAGTGAAGATATTATTTAGCAGGTTGAGAGGTTATTATGACCCATTTCTTTGGTTTGGAAATTTGGTTTAGTTACTGCCTCCTTCTATCTTTCCCATGTTAAAACTTACTATATATCCTCTTAGAAGGGATCTTATTTGCATTATTAATAACAATAACAAACCATTTACAATAACCCTATGAAGAAATATATCACTATGCTTTCTTTTCCATGGAGAATTATTAAAGCACATAGAAAGAACAGTTTGCTCATGAGCACTTCACACTAGTCCTGGAATTTGAACTGCATCCTTTTTATTTTCTTTCTTCAGGATTAAACCACCATATGTTGCTCTCTCCAATGTTTTATAGATATCATAACAAAGAAATATAAAGAACAAAAAGATATGATACCCCCAAACTAAGGCAACTTTTTATTTAAAAAGAAAATTTTAGATCTAGAGTCTGAAAAAAAAAGTTACAATGTATATGTCAATACAATAAATAAAAGGATAAAAAGAATTGGAGTGCAAATATAGTAAAGGGATTATAACACTTGCCTTGCATGTAGCTGACCCCTGCTCAGTTCCTAGAGCCATGGTTGGTTCTCTGTGTGCTTTCAGAAGTGACCTCTGAGCACAAAAGCAGAGTATGCCACGAATTCTACTTAAACACCTCCAGGATTTTCTTACACCACAACCAAAATAAAAGGAAGAGAAGAATGATCCAAGACAAATATTCTCAAACAATTTTAAGATTTTAGATGCCTGGGGCCAGCAAGGTGGCGCCAGAGGTAAGGTGTCTGCCTTGCAATTGCTAGCCAAGGAAGGACCATGGTTCGATCCCCTGGCATCCCATACGGTCCCCCCAAGCCAGGGGCAATTTCTGAGCGCGTTTCCAGGAGTAACCCCTGAGCATCAAACGGGTGTGGCCCGAAAAAGCAAACAAACAAACAAAAAAAAAAGATTTTAGATGACTGAGAGAGATTAGAAGGATTTTGTTAGTCTTGGGAGTAAGATTTTTCTGGCCTCCAGAGTTCCAAGTTTCTTCTTTAGAACCCTTATGTGAATCTCCATTACTAAATATCAACAAAGGCTTTGACAAAGCTCACAAATTTCAAACTAATGCTGTTCATGCATGGATTCATACCTTTACAGTTCTTTGAATGTAAATAATGTTCCCTCAAACCTATGGTCGCACACATATCTAATAGTGAATGAATGCATGTGCTTTTACGTACCTTGTGACTTCTGTGCTTGCATGAGATAGCTTCAGCCCTTTTGTCAAAGATGTTTTTCACACAAAGCAAGCATGTTCAGTTTATATGGGATCAGATCTTTAATATATTTCTTTCCAATTAAATGTGTTATCTCTACAATATCATGTAATTTATATCAAATTTAGAAGTAATTTTACATAAAATATTTTATTTAACATGTTTATACAGAAAACCATTAACACTATATTGTTCATTGTAAATTTTAAAACCTTAAATCTAGAGAAATTGAATTGAAGCACAGTAAAAATAATATTGTGTCATAGTTTGTAGTTCAGATGAAAAAGTGCATAGCAAGGTAACAGGACACTAGCAATATGGAGAATTTGTTTACTCATCAAATTCTCATTTGTCTTAGATAAAAAGCTCTGCTTAAAGAAAATCAGGAAATTAGAGATTATATCAGATAAAACATATAAATGATTTCAAGATGTGCCTGTGTATATAACTGCACATATACATACATGCATATATGTTTATGTACAAGCACATATTTATGCCTATATCTATTTTATTACATTCATCTTTAGAACTGTATCTAAACCACTACACAACTTAAAGCTCTTGAATGATGTTTGTTTGAAAAATTGTGCATATATGTATGCTGCATATAAGCAGTATGTCAGTTGATAGATGAAGAATGTAAAATTATATAGTTGTTTGTATGTTTTAATATTAACACTAGTTGATATATGTGTGTGAGCATGTATGCATTGTTGGCCTTCACTAAACTAGCACAGTGTTTGCTCAGATGAAGAAAAAGTCATTTTAACCTTTATACTTAAGTATTTTATTAAGATAGCTCATTCTCCTGTCTGGCAGGAGACACTTTTTTAGATGAATCTTACATTCTCCATTTAGTGCAGTTTTCTTTAGTCTTAATTATTCTTTTCCAACTCAGCCATTTAATCATTAGACACTCAAAAAAGTTATGTCTTCCTTGTCAGTAAGTAATGATTATTATTGTCACCTCCTTTAATGCTGTTACCTCAACAAATTATTAAGGAAATTGATTAGAGAGTAATGAGTTTTATACCCTTCTGTACCCACACATACAATCACAAGCAAATTGTATATGTGGAAAGAGAAATGATGAGAGTAATTCTAGCAATAAAATTACATCACTTTATTTTTTATTTTATAATAAAACATAAGACAATTATTATTATCACCATTATAAAACTTAGGCTAAGCAAGGTTAAGGAATTCACTTATTAAAGAGCCAGTCAGCAATAAACTTACTTATGATTTAAGTTTAACAAAAAGTTTTATACTTTTAATTACACACAGCTATAGTATGCCTATATACGTACTTTAACTATACCCTTAAATTTTGTTATAATGAATTTTTTTATTTTAGGGCACAACAAATCAGATACATAAAAAAAGACGTTCTAGTTCTTTCCTTTTTTCTGAGGATATGTTGAATGATCCTCATCTCAGACAAAGAGCAATGAGTAGAGCAAGCATATTAACAAACACTGTAGAAGGTAAGTATTAATATTCTTTATCCTTTGTATTTAAAAAATAAGGTTTGGGGGCTGGAGTGTCTGCCTTACCTGCATTAGCCTAGGACGGACCATGATTCGATCCCCCGATGGTTCCCCAAGCCAGGAGCTATTTCTGAGTGCATAGCCAGCCCAGGAGTAACCTGTGAGTGTCACTGGGTGTGGCCCAAAAAACAAAAAAAAAAAAAAAAAAAAAGAAAAAAAGGTTTTTGGTCAGCCTGAAATTACTTTATGAAGAATATAAAATGATTGTTGACCATGGTAAAGACAACCAATGAATACCAATGAATAAACTCTTTATATATTTATATGCTTAAATTATATACAAATAAAGTATTCAACAATAGAAACAGGCATTAATAAAAATAAAAAGAAACAGGTTTTAGTATCTTACTGTTGTCTTCATCTGAATTTCCTAAAAATAATAGGAAATAATATAATATAATAATATTTTTCTAATAAATGAAAATAAGTGCATTTCATACAGCTGTTTGCTATCATATATATTCTTTGTGGAACTTTCTATTCATCTTCTCTCTCCAATTTTTATGAGGTTATTGGTCAGTTTGTTGTTGACCCTTGTAAGTGTATTATATAGTTTTGATTTTGCTGTTTTCTGATATATTGTGTGCAAAAAAACAAGTTTCTTTTGACATGCAAAAATAGCTTTTAAATTTGATATAATCCCATTTTTTATTTTTGGTATTTTATCTTTGTTGGTGTGATAATATTATGAGATCTATATCACTGATCTATATCCTGAAGAGTTTTGCCTCTGCTTTTGTTAATTTATTTTATAGATTATCTTCAGATCTTAAGGCCTTGACTTTTATGTATGACATACAAATTTCATTTCTAGACATCTCCCCAAACACAAAACTTTAATTCAAAAAAATGTGTACACATCTACATTCATCACAGTACTTATTACAATAGAATGATACGGAAATAACCCAAATATCCAAGGACAGATGAATGGATAAAAACGTTATGGTATGGATGTAGAATAGTATATTATACAAACAGGAAGAGACGGCATCTTGCAGTTCACTGAAACTTTGATGTATCTGGAAATGATCATGTTAATGAAATAAGTCAGAGGGAGAAGGAAAAATATCATCTGTGGTGTTATAGAGAGAAAGAGAGAGAGAACACAAAGGAATAGACAGTATTGACAAAACATCAACCCTAAATTATAAAGCTATAAGCAAAGAAGGAAGTGCAAAGGACAGGGGTTTGGAGGATGAAGGGAATGACTAGAAAAGGCAGATGGACATTGGCGGAGGATCTTGATCACTTTGGGGGTTGGTGAAGTGAGGTCAGTGTAAGCATCAAAACCATAAACTGGGGTCAAAGAGATGGCAAAGCGGTAGAGCGTTTGCCTTGCATACATCTGACCCAGGATGGATGGTGGTTTGAATCTCAGCATCCCATATAGTCTCCCGAGCCTGCCAGGAGTGACTTCCTTCTTTTCTTTTCTTTTCTTTTCTTTTCTTTTTTCTTTTCTTTTCTTTTCTTTTCTTTTCTTTTCTTTTCTTTTCTTTTCTTTTCTTTTTCTTTTCTTTTCTTTCTTTCTTTCTTTCTTTTCTTCTTTCTTCTTTCTTTCTTTCTTTCTTTCTCTTCTCTTCTTCTTTTCTTCTCTCTCTTTTCTTTCTTTCTTTTTCTTTCTTTCTTTCTTTCTTCTTTCTTTCTTTCTTTCTTTCTTTCTTTTCTTTCTTCTCTCTTCTCTCTCTTCTTTTCTTTTCTTCTTTCTTTCTTTTCTTTTTCTTTCTTTCTTTCTTTTCTCTCTTTCTTTCTTTCTTTCTTCTTTCTTTCTTTCTTTCTTCTTTTTCTTTCTTTCTTTTTCTTTCTCTTTCTTTCTTTCTTCTTTCTTTCTTTCTTTCTTTCCTGCCTTCGTTGCTTCCTTCGTTCGTGGCGTCCTTCCGGCTTTCTTTCTTTCTTTTTTTTTTTTTTTTTTTTGGTTTTTGGGTCACACCTGGCAGTGTTCGGGGCTCCTGGCTCTAGCTCCTGGCAGGCTCAGGAACCATATGGGATGCCAGGATTCGAACCATTGACCTTCTGCATGTAAGGCAAACTACGTCCATGCTATCGCTCGGGCCAGGAACGATTTCTGAATGCAGAGACAGGAGTAATTCCTGAGCACCGCCGGGTGTGACCCCAAAACACAACAAACAAATAAACAAAAAACCCATAAACTTTAACACCACTTTAAACAGGATGACAACTTATTTAGTAATAAGGTTTAGTAATGCATTTACTACATTAAATTTCGCAATAGAAAACATACTGGGTGATAGGATTTTTCAAAGAGAAGTGCTTAGTGGCCACTAATAAAAAAAAAAAGCTAGGTTAACCTATAGCTATGTGCTTTTCTCATTCTGTCATAAAAGAAACTTTAATTCATCTAATTTTATTTTCTCTGTAATACACATAATAAAATGATGCATACTTCCAGTTAGCTTCCGGTGTGAGCCATTCTGTGAGCACTGATGTAAAAGAACAAAAATATAGTATTTGATGTTATATCTGTTAAGATTATGATGACAAGTAATTAGAGAGAGTAATTTATGGAATCTAATGTGAGTAATGATTTGGCTTCAAGATACGCTGAAGAGAGTCAAAGGTGGCAACTTAAATGTGCCGGTGCTCAATCTCACTACCCACACAATAACCCAGTTTCACCACCATACACACACCCATGATAGGAAAACACTTTTCACCTGATCCTAAATGCCAAGTAAATGGGCTAATGATTAAAAAAAAAAAAAGCTATTAATTAGTGGTAGGGTTTGGCGTTCCCTCCACTTTTTTTTTTTTTATAGACACAGTAAGCGTTGGGGGAGAATGGGAATTCCCGTAGCCTACGAGATTCAGGACTTCTCCATCCTTGAGGCATACCATCATGGGATCAACCCCTGGCTCCATAGGTGTTCATTACCTCATCCCAAGGGCTTTGTATGTGGTGCCAGGAAACTTTCCTCTCAATTGTGGGTGAGACAATGAGGCCATTGTATACAGCGGTCTTGGCATTTGTACAGGTCCTAGGACAGGGTCTAGGTTAGAGTCTTTACGGTTCTAAAGGTTCTGTTCCACCATTGTTGTGTACAGTCTTCTATATTAGATGCTCCCTGTTTTCATTCAGTCCCCAAGCCGAAGTATGGGATATTATGGATCTAAAGGTTCTGCTCAGTCTCTGTTGTCCAAGTTGGGCCTCTGCAATAAGAAGTCCTTTTTTTTTTTTTTTTTTTAATAAGAGTTCTGGTCTATAGCCTAGGGCAGAGTTTTCCTTCTGTGCCAGAGCTCTGCTATAAATCTCCCAATGGAATTGGTTCCTGGAGTTGTTGCCCAGAGCTGTATCAGTTCTACATCTGGGGTCTGGGGTTTGGAGTTGAACTGTCCAATCTCCTGGAGACTGGGTTGTATCCACTGCAGCACCCCTTCTTTTTCTTGTTTTGTTTTGATTTGTTAGTTTATTCTCCATTATTTTCCTTCTTTCCTCCACTTTTCTCTTCCCTTTTCACTCCTGTGGTTATTATTTGGTGATTTTTTTTTTCTTTTCTCATTAGCTGGGTAAATTCTTTTTTTCTTCTTTTTCTCTTTCTTTTTTTGGTAGTTGCGGCCAATTTTTTTCTCTCTTTCTTTTTTTTTATTTCTTTCTTTCTTTTTTCTTCTTATCCTTTTTATCGCAAACGACAACAGAATAGACAATTTACAAAAAGCTATAATGTGGAGACCAGTTGCATTAATATTCTGGGGGAAAAAGGGAGGGAGATATGAGATGCATGCTGGAAATGGGGGTGGAGGGAGGACAGCACTGGGGTGGGAGTGCCCCTAATTCATTGTCACTATGTACCATAAATAATGCTGTGAAAAATATAAAAAAAAACTATTAATTAAATCACTCCATAAATTATTTCTGTCCTGTTGGTTCTAGATTTGTTTACATCTGCAAACAAACAAAAAATAGGACTTTTTTTAGCATGCAATTATGACACTGAGAAAAGCAGATATTTATCTATTGAAAATGAAACTTAATATTATGATAAGTTGGCTTGAGGGCTAGAAACAAGGTACCAGTTTGGGTAGGTCATTTGGTCATTTGCCTTTCACGTGGCTAAATTGGGTTTAATCCCTAGTATCTTAAATTGTTCCTTGAGTACTGTCAAGTATGATTCCTGAATGCAAAGCCAGGAGTAACCCCTGATCATGGCCTGTGTTACCCCAAAGCAAAACCAAACCAAACCAAAAAAAAAAAAAAAGAAACAAAGAAAAGAAAAAGTTGGTTTCATTGCTTAATATCACAGGTGCTGTATGTTTTGTTGAGTGAGGCCCATATCAGCTTTCAGTCCTTGGTTTCACTGTCTTTGTCTAATTTAAGATTGAGTACATGAACATGTAAAAAAAATAATTATATGTAGTATTCTGTAAGTTTACAAAAATAGTTTTTTGTATTGTTTGTATTTGTATTGTTTTTCTGTTTGTTGTTTTTTGGGGTTTTTTTGGGGGACCACACCTGTTTGATGATCAGGGGTTACTCCTGCTAAGAGCTCAGAAATTGCCCCTGCCTTGGGGGGACCATATGGGACGCCGGAGGATCGAACCATGGTCCTTCCTTGGCTAGTGCTTGCAAGGCAGACACCTCTAGCACCACCTAGCCAGCCCCAAGCAGTTTGTTTTAACATTCAAGTTTACTGCGATTAGAATTGTGAACAGATAGTGTGATATGTTTATATGTTTTGGTTTTTTCTCCCAGAACTTGAAGAGTCCAGACAAAAATGCCCCCCTTGGTGGTACAGATTTGCACACACATTTCTGATCTGGAATTGCTCTCCCCGTTGGATAAAATTCAAAAAGCTTGTCCATTTTATTGTAATGGATCCTTTTGTAGATCTTGCTATTACCATTTGTATAGTCTTAAACACATTGTTTATGGCTATGGAACATCACCCAATGACTGAAGAATTCAAACATGTGCTCGCTGTGGGAAATTTGGTAAGTAATTTTTTATTTTTTGCATGTTATATACCCATAGCTTTTCTGGTAGCAAGATTGTTATTTTCTTTTTTTCCTTTCTTCTTTCCTTCCTCCTTTTCTTCCTTCCTTCCTCCCTTTTTCATCCCTCCCTTCTTGGGAATTGATGGTGCTGTTTCTGATTTGTTTTCTACAGCTTGTTCAGAATATACTGTGAAAATTTGATACTTTATTTCACATTTTATTATTTCTTTGTAACTATCTTGTAAGAAGATCCTCCAAACAGTTTCAAAATAACTCTAAATGCCTTGTCTTGACAAAGCAAATGAAGTTTAGAATTGACTCCCAATTAAACTTCTTACTAGTTATATTTTTTAAATAAATCTATGTATCTTTTTTTTTTTTTTTTTAGTTTTTTTGGGTCACACCCGGCAGCGCTCAGGGGTTCCTCCTGGCTGTCTGCTCAGAAATAGCCCCTGGCAGGCACGGGGGACCATATGGGACACCGGGATTCGAACCAACCACCTTTGGTCCTGGATTGGCTGCTTGCAAGGCAAACACCGCTGCGCTATCTCTCCGGGCCCTAAATCTATGTATCTTTTATGGTCTTATTGTTAAAAACGATAACATTTCACTTCTAAAACAAGTATAATATATTATCACTGCATTTATCATTTACTGTTGAGAGAAATAAGCACCATAATTTTAAGTGTTAACCTAGCAGAAATTCAAATTATTAAACTTTTATTATAATCATGTTGTTAATGATTAAGCAGAAAAATAATAGAAATATAATATTTAAAGACAAAATTTATTGAGTTGGACACAGAAGATATATGGGAAGATGAGAAGTGAAGTTTAGATTTCAGAAAAATGTAGTTTTAGGAAATTTGATACTAGAGTGGGATTTTTGTTTTCTCGTGAATTTCACTTTCTTTTTTATTTTTTTAATTTGTTGAAGTAACAATGGATAATCCATTGAGAATAACATTTATATGAGGGGGTCCAATATTACAAGATAGGTTACTCAACTAAAATGCTTAAAATGCAGTATTCATCACATTTTATTGCATATTGTATATTCATCACATTCTAGATTATTTAATACTTTGTAATAAACAAAATGCTATCATGAAAGTATGTATTAGAGAAGACAGATTCTCTCGTTTTTAATCACACATAATTCCAATTTATAATTACATAAATCATGAAGAATTCTTAACAACTTAGTGATGATTTCACTTTTCTATGGGCCAAAACATGTTAATTTCTGAAGTCAACAGTTTGTTTCTGGGTTGGCTTTCTATTCCAAATTGCATTAAAACATTTCCTAACTGGGAATCCAATTGGGGTAGTGTATATTACACCACATAGACCCTGAGTTAAGTGTGCATTTCCCCTTTGGTAAAAGAATGAATATTGTCATTTAAACATCTCTCTCTAAAATCTCAATATATTAATATCACTCTTTTCCAAACTAATATAGATAGGAAATTTTACATTGAAATAGTACATATTTGTTCCAAGTAAGTCCTTTGTAAAAATGATGAAATGCTTATTAACAGTAAGAAGAGACAAAAAGAAATGCCACCAAAATGAATATGAAGCAATATGAATGTTGATAAATTAAAGACTAGAGGGATAGTACAGTGGACAGCATCTTTGCCTGACATATAGCAGTTTGATCTCCAGCATTCCATATTGTCTCTTGGGCATACCAGTAGCATGTTCTGAGCAAAGAGCCAGGAGTAACCCCTGAGCATGACTAGGTATGAAACAAAAGCAAAAGCAAAACAACAAAAACAGACAAAAGAATATTAACAGATTATCTCTTTAGTAAAAGAAAAATCCATGGAACTAGAATGTTTTACACTTACTTGCAAGTTGATACTCAGGATTATTCTAGAAATATGAATTTGATGTTCATATTTTATGAGGCTACTTCCCTTTGAACCAATGTAAGTTTCTACACAAATGTGTACTCAATCTATAAGTGAGTCTTTCACTGTTTTCTTTTTAAGTCAGTCACTTGATACCAAAGTCATAAATTAATGTTTTTGATACACATTTATGTCAAAGCTTCAGAACTCTTACCCTAGTTGTCATTGTGTCAGTTAAATGGCTTATCCTCTTCTACTGATAAATGTTTTAAAGATACTATTCAACATTTATTAAACTTCTCTATAGTTATTTTAAACATATTTCTTATACTATAACAGTAGTCATTTCAGAGTAAATTTTGGCTAAAAAAATTCAGCATTTTTCTTTCCTATTTTCTTCTAAAAATTTATTAACCATTGTGAAATTTTGTAAGAAATTTTGGTTTGTCAATGTTTCATTTCCCTGGAATTGTAATATGCTTTTCTAAAATGTTGTGTAAACTGTGGAGAACTGAAAGGCACTTAGAATTTTTGCACATTCAGTGCTCATATTAGAACCATAGGAAAGTATTCATTTGTTTATATGACTGTATATATTGAAGCACAGTAAATGCTAAACCATCTTTTTATTGTTATGTAAATTCTATTGTATTTTTTTTTAGGTCTTTACTGGTATCTTTGCAGCTGAAATGGTTTTAAAACTAATTGCCATGGATCCATATGAGTATTTCCAAGTAGGATGGAATATTTTTGACAGCATTATTGTGACTTTAAGCTTAGTAGAGCTTTTTCTATCAAATGTAGAAGGATTGTCAGTTCTGCGATCATTTAGACTGGTAACTATAAATCAATTGTACAATTATAGTCTGTAAAGTAGCATTTCTTTTATTTTTGCATTATGATTTAAGTAGTGATAGCAAGTAAAAGAATGTGTATTCACTAAAAATGTTCTTAAATAATAGAAAAACATGAATATTTTAATTTTTACCTAGCTTTATCATTATGTCACTATGAAATAATAATGCAATTATCAAAAACTAAAATTAGATGAATTTTCTGTTTTAAGTGGAAGCATATCTCTGGCCTTAATAAAAAAAAACTTCTATGGTAATCCTAAGTTAAAACTATAGTTTCTTCAGAATGAGTATGATATTAGATTATGGCAGTTATGAGAAAATCACAAAAAATTGAGATCAGATGAAAATGGAAGACAGAAATATCAACTTTAGCTATACACAAAGACAATATTTTAGAATTTAAAATTTGGAACAGTACTTAATGATAAAAACATTTGAGAACAATATTATTATCATTAATATTAAGCTTTGTGTTTACTTTTAGCTCCGAGTTTTCAAATTGGCAAAATCCTGGCCAACACTGAACATGCTGATAAAAATTATTGGTAACTCAGTAGGGGCTCTGGGAAACCTCACCTTGGTGTTGGCCATTATTGTCTTCATTTTTGCTGTGGTGGGCATGCAGCTCTTTGGTAAGAGCTACAAGGAATGTGTCTGCAAGATCAATGAAGATTGTGTGCTCCCACGCTGGCACATGAATGACTTCTTTCACTCCTTCCTGATTGTGTTTCGTGTGCTGTGTGGAGAGTGGATAGAGACCATGTGGGACTGTATGGAAGTTGCCAGTCAAGGCATGTGCCTCATTGTTTATATGATGGTCATGGTCATTGGAAACCTGGTGGTATGTAATCAGATATTCAGTCTTTAAAATACTTCATAAAAACATTTTATGTTTATTTTTTACAATTTTAGGCTTAGGAATAAAGCCATAATAATGTAATATTGATAATTTGATATAGGGAAGAACAGAAACAAATAAAATATTATTTTCTTAATTTCTTTAAATTTCCACTATACAATTCTTAGATAACTCATATATGTATTTTACAACGTAACCCTCTATTTTCATGGAGTAATTCTTACTTTTTTTCTCATTTTGACAATTATCTTAAGAATTAAATCTGGGGAGATGGTTTTGTAGTAGTTGCTTATCTTTTTTTTTTTAATTTTTTTCTCTTTATTTGAATATCTTGATTACATAAATGATTGTGATAAGGTTTCAGTCATATAAAGATCACCCCTCTTCACCAGTGCAACATTCCCACCACCAAAGTCCCAAATCTCCCTCCATCCCACCCCACCCCCACCTGTACTCCAGACAGGCTTTCCAGTTCCCTCATTCATTCACTTGATTATGGTAGTTCTCAGTGTAGTTATTTCTATAACTGTGCTCACCACTCTTTGTGGTGAGCTTCATGGAGTGAGCTGGTGTTCCAGCTCTCCTCTAATTGTCTCTGAGGATTGTTACAAAAATGACTTATCTTACCTGTGGCCATCCCAGGTTTCAATCCTGGTACCTGATATTATGCCTCATGCCCTACTAGGAATGTACCCTGAGGTTAGAGCCAATAGTAAGCCCTGATTATCATCAAGTATGGCTCAAAAACAAAACAAAAGAAAAATGTAGTTTCAAATCTCCTATTTCTGTTGAAATATGAATTTAGACTTGTACATATAATTAGCTAATTTTATAACAAAAAAATAAGTTGCAGGGGCCGGAGAGATAGCACAGCGGTAGGGCTTTTGCATTGCAAGCGCTGATCCAGGATAAACGTTCGAATCCCAGTGTCACATATGGTCCCCCCATCCTCTACCATGCCTACCAGGAGCTATTTCTGAGCAAAGAGCCAGGAGTAACCCCCTGAGCTCAACTGATGTGGCCCAAAAACAAACAAACAAAAGAAGTTGTAATGAACAAGACAAATGAATTAACCAGTTAGTCTTGTATGAATCGACTAGTCTTACACATATAAAATTAGCATCTATAACAAGGATCAATGTCATGCAGCCCAATTTTGTTTAACTCTACAACCTAAAAAAAGGTTTTAACATTTAAAATAAAATATTAAAATTAAATTTATAAAGAATTTTTAGGATATGTAATTAATATGAAATATAAATTTTAGTTACTATAAGTACATTTTTTTCAAATGTGGCATGACATTTATTTACCTATTGGTTATGGTGGTTTTACTTTATAAATAGGGCAGATCTTACTAGTTGCTAGTAGATTGTCTCTACAAGAACTAAACTAAATGTTGACAACTTTTAAGTTTATCAGCAGGAGAGAAATTGGGATAAGCTGTAGTTCTCTGACTCACTTTAATTTTCTTTTTTTTTTTTTTTTTTTGGTTTTTGGGCCACACCCGGCGGTGCTCAGGGGTTACTCCTGGCTGTCTGCTCAGAAATAGCTCCTGGCAGGCACAGGGACCATATGGGACACCGGGATTCGAACCAACCACCTTTTGGTCCTGGATCGGCTGCTTGCAAGGCAAACGCCGCTGTGCTATCTCTCCGGGCCCTCACTTTAATTTTCAAAGCCAACATGTTGACTTGATTTCATTACTCTGCTTGTCTTCAGAATTTTTTTATCATATATTCCGGGAAATTGATATAATAAAAACTGTATAGTTTATATCACTCCTTTTCATAGCTTTAAAAAGAATATACTGATATTTTTTATCTTTGTAATATCCACACCAAAAATAATTTAGAGTATAGATCAGAAAAATACATTTACCAAAGTACTTATTAGAGTCATCTGCTTAGGCCTTTAAATGACTAGACATATATATACAGAGAAAGTCATGGAATGCAAAATTTGAACACTTACTGTGCAAAATACAGACATGAGTTAGAATTGTATAATTATTGGGGCCGGCGAGGTGGCGCTAAAGGTAAGGTGTCTGCCTTGCAAGCACTAGCCAAGGAAGGATCACAGTTCGATCCCCTGGCGTCCCATATGGTCCCCCCAAGCCAGGGGCAATCTCTGAGCGTTTAGCCAGGAGTAACCCCTGAGCATCAAACGGGTGTGGCTCGAAAAACCAAAAAAAAGGAAAAAAGGAATTGTATAATTATTGACTTCTCCAGCTGTAGTAATGAATTTTCTACTTTTATATAGGTTCATCAATCCTTACTTCCAATATGAAATTTAATGCACATTCTCTAATTGGTCTCCTTATAAGTGTAATTTTTGTATTCAACAACTCTCATATTTGGACTTACTCATATATTTATGCACAGGAAATATTAGTAAAGCTGGAAAAAATAGGCTTTTGCAAATTAAAAATTGGAAAAGTCTAATACTTGCTTTAAGTAGGGAGACAATATAATAGGCCCTTGATTTCTTGTAAAAATTCCTAGTAAGTTATATGCATGTGCAACATATATTTATAGTAAAATAAATATATTGTTAGTTACTT
This sequence comes from Suncus etruscus, assembly GCF_024139225.1. Classification (NCBI taxonomy): domain Eukaryota; kingdom Metazoa; phylum Chordata; class Mammalia; order Eulipotyphla; family Soricidae; genus Suncus; species Suncus etruscus. The sequence goes on from NC_064852.1 coordinate 100,730,547, forward strand.
TATCAACTATAATATAAAAGAAATAAGTTGTTTCATGATTATTGATTCATCAAAATTATTTTTTACAAATTTTATTTATTACTTTATCCATCAGTTTTATCCTAAACCAAAGATATTGAAACAGAAAGTTTTCTTTGGTTTGATTTTGGTTTGGCTTTGGATGTATGACATCTGGCACTGCTCAAGGCTTACTCCTGGATCTGCTAAGGGATCACTCCTGACAGGAATCAGAGATCACAATGGGGATCCAGGAATCAAACCCAGGTTGCACCACATGCAAGGAAAGTTTCTTGCTGTCTACTACTCTCTCTCTAGACCTAGTGATAGAATTTTCTAATCTTAGCTTTTTTTCTTACATCTTTGAGAACTTGTTTAGGTCTAACAAATTTCAGACATTAATCCCTTTTTCTTAGTCCAGTCTACTATTGTCTCTTTGGATATGAAATACAGGACTTGATTCATGTAAATATTTTCAGGGAATGGTACTTTAATTACCTTTCTTTTTCCTATATAAAATGATTAAATTATGTTTGAATATAAGTTTCATATTCTCAGCCCTTCACAGAAATTTTCTTTTATTCAGGGATAGATGTTGACATGACTTCTTTTAGAATCCCTTCATGAACACATGATAATTGTCAATGTTGCTACCCAATTACAATGTCATTATATTATTTAAATTAGGTTTAATGAAAAGATCCCTTTCTGTGTCTTGAAAATTTCATTAAGTTTAAGATGAAACAATACTTGAATATAATATTTTATTCCATAATATCTCTGATGCCATAGGTTCCCTTTTTTGCAACAAGTGGCATTTGTTTTTAGAAAATATAACCACACATTTGGCTCATATTACCTCAGCACAGTAGACACTAGTCATAATTTTATCTTGTACTTGTGTAGAAGAAATTAATATTTATTATAGACTAATGTTAAGATTATTTTAAAGACCATAAAAAAATTTAACCAAATAGTTTTGCTATCGAAGTAAACTTAGAAACGACATCATGAGCATGGTGAGAGTATTCTTTTTTGCTCTTCATATTGCTTCATGGGTACAGATGACCTCTGCTCTGCAGTATTAAAGGGACATTAGGGATGGAGAGATAATGTGCCTTCTTATCTATGCATATTAATTAATAGTGTTTATATATTTCTTAAAAGTATGCCTTTTTTTAACCCATTTCTCCATTCCCCATTTCCATCCTTTTATATAGGTGCTGAACCTATTTCTGGCTTTACTATTGAGTTCTTTTAGTTCAGACAATCTTACAGCACTTGATGAAGACACTGATGCAAACAACCTCCAGATTGCAGTGGCCAGAATAAAAAAAGGAATAAGTTATTTAAAACAAAGTTCACGTGAATTTATTCTAAAGGCATTTTCCAACAAGTCAAAGATTTCCAAAGATATAAAAGCAGCAAAAGATCGAAACACTGTGAAGGAAAACTCTATCTCTAATCGCACACTTGCTGAAATGAACAAAGAGCACAATTTTTATAAAGAAAATGATAAAATGAGTGGCTTTGAAAGCAGCATGGATAAATATCTTATGGAAGAAAGTGACTGTCAATCATTTATTCATAATCCCAACCTCACAGTCACAGTACCCATCGCTCCTGGAGAATCAGATCTGGAAAATATAAATACTGAGGAACTTAGCAGTGACTATGATAGCGATTACAGCAAAGGGGTAAGATAGTTTTATATACTTTGTATTATTTATGTGGCATGACATGAATCAAAATTTCAGATTTTTGCTATCATGAAGTCTCAAAATTCATACTGATGAGTATGTTTTGTTACTGTGAGTTTACAACAAGTTCCCTAAAGGTTTATTTGGTAAGGTCATACTTACTGATTTGTTATTGAACTGATGCTATTCACTCTATTTGAAAGCACCTGATCTATTTCCTTCTTCCCTTCCTCCTCTTTGTGGCTAGCCATAAAGCCAGTCTTTTTCCATAGCATGTGTTTGTTAGTGTCCCTTTTCTTTATTTTTTTTTCATTTAAACACCTAGATTACAGAGCTGTTCATGATTGAGTTTCAGTCTTACAATGTGCATTACCTTTCACCTATAAATGTTGCCCTCCACCAATGTCCCTGTTTCCCTCCCCTCCTCCCCCTTTCTGCCTCTGGGACCGACATTTTGCTCCTCTTTCTCTTCCTCTCTTCCTTTTTACGCTTTTTAGACACTGTGGTTTACAATATTGTTAATGAATGGATGCCATGCATATCACTTTATCACCATCCAACACCCAGTTGTTGGATGGAGTGATCAGTTTCAATTATCATTGTCTCAGTGGTCCCTTCTCTTCCTGACTGCACATCTCCACTATTTGTAGTGAGCTTCCTAACATGGACAGGTTCTCCTAGCCCTTTTCTCTAGTATCTTCTGGATATTATTACCACACATTTATCCATGAATGAATGTTATTTATGTTTCTTTTCTTCACCTTAGCCTTTGCCCTCCCTATTCATGGCTGCACCATCCCAAGTGGAGTCTCAACTATTGTCTCTGCCTCCATTTTATATTTTCCTCATCAACATATGTAAATAATTTTACTCAGGTTTCGCCCAATAAAGTCGCACTTTGGAAGCATTTTTGCTTTCTAAATTACCAATTTTAGGTAAGCTTTTACAGATAAGCATGGTCAGCTTTGACCAGATGGCTCTAATATTTATCTCATACCACTATGCTTGTATAATTTTCTTTGAGCAATAGTTACGTTACTCACTACTTGTGTAACTTTGCTTGGGGTTTCCTTCTTTGATAAAAAATCATATATATATATATATATATATATATATATATATATTTGTGTATATATGCATACATATCCTGTAAGATAGAATAATTTTGTGTCCAGTGATAGTCCTTTCACTCAAGAATTGGATGAATTCAGCCTTGTAAAATGCTTAGGACAATATTCAATTGTTCAAAAGTGGTAGTTCTTATATAAATGCTGGTTTTCTCTAAATAGATAATTATCTGTCTATATTTTGAACCCCATGTAATTACATGTTTTTATGGAGTTATAATATGGTATAGTAGTTTTTTAAATGATACCATGGTTCTTTGAAAGCAAGAACCCTTTAATTAAAATTTTCATAGCTACCCCTTTCCAGCACATGCAGCATATGTTTTATTAATATGGTATACAATTTTTGCTAATGAGAAATATAATAACCTTAAGTGAGTTTTATGATAATCATTTTATAGCTTTTCTTTAAATTTTGAAGTATTCATAAATACATGTATATTTCCTTTAGATAACATTTGAAAGTATTTTTATAGGCATCTTATCAAATGCCTTTTGTTTACTCCTATATTAAGACATATACTTATAATGAATTTTTGGAATAAGAATATACAACCTATGGTGTCAGTAAGACAGTACATCAGGTAAACACTTACCTGCACATGTCTTATGTGCAGCACCACATATGATCACACATATTAGAAGTAATTCTTAAACAGGAGCCAAGAGTAAGCCCTCAGCAGTATTGGATGTAAACATCAAACAGTAAACAAGAAAATACAAATCTGTATGTGTGTACTGACAATATAGAACCAATACATTTTGAGGCATAATGATCATCATGTACTTATTAACTTAAGTGAAGAGATAAGTATAAATAAGTTATAAATATATAGATATATTTATTTCTAATAAATTAGTCATTCCTTCAAGATGACAATGTAAAGGAAAATAATATTAATTTTGGTCTTTTAAAATTTTACATGGAAGAAATTTACTTCCAAAATTTTAAAGGTTTTATTATTTGATGTTGATGGTAGAAATTAGATACTACCAATCCCTCTTTAAGGAATATTTGTCAGTATTAGTCTCATATAAAAATAGAAATTGATTTAACTGACATTGTTTTACCACCAGAATGAGAGTTTTAAAATCTCATTGACTGACAAAATGAATTTGAGATTCTAGGAGCTAAGGTGGTTCTCAGGGCTTGCTCCTTGATTTGTTCTCAGGTGTATGAGGTACCAGGAATATTACCTGGATCAGTCAAATGCAAGGCAAGAATCCTATTTATTGTGCTAGACCCTATGGCACTTGGACATTTGGCAGACTTCACCAAACACTTATGTATCTTTATGATGGATAATGACAGGTTATTCTGAAGATGTGGTCGGGAACACAGAGGTGACAATGAGTGGTAATTGGCTATCTGGGCCGAAGAGTTCAATGACCATTTATTGGGACACACCTGCAATATTAGGGGACTCTTGGTTAGGGAACCTAATCCCCTTGCTATAGAATTTGGGACCTTGTACATGTAAGGCATGAGTACCTGATCCTACCAAACAATTTTGCTTCTTAATATGTAATAGGTATTAATTTCTAGTACTTTGTCCTTGCACAAAACTTTGTTTAATCTTAAATGGATCTCCTTATATGTTGGCATAAGTCTTATAAATTAAATTACATTTTAAGATTATCATATAGGTCTTCCTACTTCCTACTTACTGCCGGATAGTAAGAGAAAAGGGATTTTATTGCCGGTTAAAAAGCTATTTCAACATGGGCTATGGTAAAATATCAGTCTTATAATTCACAGATCATTCCCATTCTAACTCAGTTTTCTATTTATCATTTAGGAGAGAAAACACAAATTTCATTATTGGTAAATACAGTTATTCTCTTTTGACTGGGCAAGTTTCTGAATAGTTTTACATACTCCATAGCATCAAAAATAATAGTATATGTTATAATGACCAATAGTCTTTTATACTCTGTAGAATATTTAGTTATTTCTACTATTTATAAAGTTACCCTACCATGGTCTTTAGACCCTTCTCAGAAAGTATGCATGAAAATGCTCTTAAAATTGTGTTGGTGGTAGTGAGGTACAGTAATTTTAACATCAAATAATAAACATTTACAATTTTGTAACCATGTTACCTAAACATTAATGATGATAGAAATAGAAAAAATATAGGAAGATAAGCTAATCTAACTTATTTTCCTGGTATACATTTAAAAATATGGTCCAAGGTAAAGTGAAGATATCTCAGAGTAAAATATGATAACTGGAGAGTAATTCAACAAAATGTTGGGTAAAAATACCTTAAATAATAGTGAAACTATTATCGGACCATGAGAGGAAATAAGTATATTTTAGTTGAAAGTGATATCAGTTGAATTAATAAGAATACTGAATATTAGGGCTTGAGAGGGAGTATAAATAGAGGTTTGGTGCTTGCCTTGCACATTGTAGATACTGGTTCCATATGTTTCCCTGAACATCACCAACAGTAATCCCTGAGCAGAACTGGATGTAGCCAACAAAACAAAATTATACAAAAAGAATACCAAAAGTTGCCTCACAAGCTTTGCCATAAGGGAAAGACTTTCATGCTTTCTAAACTAAAATGATTTAGGAATAATGTTCAGTTCTTTTTGTTCCTTTGTTTAAAGGTCATTTTTATACATAAAGGAGGAGATTGAATTTCTGTGTATTTCTTATGAAACAGGAGTATATTTTGGGACAAACGGGATAAAGGTCTTAAGATCATGATGCCATCTGGCTTCCTGGTTGAAGAAATATTTTTTGTTCACTGTTCCTAAAAATGAACTTGTGACAAAATTTACAGTCCTGGCTCATTTTCAAGGAATGGAAACGCATTGTATTTGTAGAAAGCATGGGGATATCAAAGTGAATTTCTCTTTGTTGTTCTACAAAAGAGTTGTGACATATTTACTGTTTCTGCAAAGCAATTCCTGCAAAACAGAGTGCAAAAATGTTAGTATTTTTGTTGATTCCAATTTATCAATGTGAGGTAATTCTTTAGAGACACATTTTTAGTACATATAAGCAATCAATAGAATATAGCACTTCTCTTTACACAGTGTCTTGGAATCCGGGAAGTTATGATGATATAACAGGATGTTTCCTAGATGCCAAGACACTGCCCACAGTGAGTTCACTTAAGACTACCCAGCAAATGACTCATTAGAAGATTCTTGCACTGCTACTCAGAATAATTACATAAATTTTGTTTCCTCTCTGAGTCAGTCTTCTGGGCCAGGTAAATTTCTCAAAGGGCTGTACTTCATATTTGTATACTGGAGGCTGGGGTAGATAACTGGCAAAAAAAAATGGACCTATAAGTACTACCTAGAGTCACCTCAAAACTTGGAACCATAAGAAGTCTCTGAGCAGTGCTGGATATGAGGATAAAATAAAAACAAAATAAAAAACCAATCCAAAACAAAACAAACAATCAAAAAAACCTGTTAGCCCCCTCCAGAAGCATATTAGAGTCTGGTATGCACATAATAATATTCAGAGTTTGCTACACAACTTTTTGACGTTCATTATGAAACTTTTCTTTTTTGTGAGTCTCAAATGATACATGAAATGTTCCATTCTTTCAATTAATACTTGTTGCGATCTAAATGTTCCAGACCCTGTACAGGGTTGCTTGGCTGAAATATATTTATTTAGCTTCAATTATATAGTCTCAGACCCCTGCCAAAAAATGAAAAGTTGGAAAAAATGGGGACATTTAAGCTAAGTATTTATCTTCAAAGCATTGTGCAAACTGCAGGAGAGAGTGTATTTTTATGAACTTTAATTTTCAAAAATGTATTTAAAAGGGTGTTTGTTTTGTGGCATAAACTCAATAGCTTTTAGAGAGGATCCTTTTCTCTCAGGATCTGGTCTCAAGAATTCTTTACTGATCTTTTTAAAAACATTAACAAGTCAAGACAAACTAAGTTCACAATGTTTTTGTTTTCTCATCAGAGCTAAACATTTTGTGTTAAAGGTAGCTTATGAAGGTCTGAAGAGATGTTACTGTTGGTAGGGGACTTGAATTGCATTCAGTCTGCCCAGATTTGATCTCCACCATCCTTTTTGGTCCCCAAGCACTACCAAGAGTGATTTTTTTTTTTTGAGCCCATAGCCAGAAGTAACCCCTGAGCATCACCAGGTGTGACCCAAAAACCATTAAAAAGTACCTCATTAATAGTTCTTATTTCTTTCTCTCAGGCTAAATGTAAATTTTTAGTTTTACTAAGTTTTTTTCTGTGTTTTTTTTATTTGTTTTTAATGTGCAAGTTCTATAGAAATAGCTAAGTCCCTGGAGCCAAGAACAAGGAAACCTCCAATTTTTACTTGACCAAACTTTGTACTTTTAAGATTATCACTTCAAACATATTTATGTTAAAATTATGTTCCATAAAGAGACAAAGTCCATATATAATGCCTCATCACTTTGGTTATCATGAGTTTATTTTCTATAAATCACTACTATATGTGTACTTGCCTCACACTGAAAAATCTGCCTATTACCTTGTGTCATACTGGACTCAGAAAGAAAAGTGAATATATTGAAAATTTATAGGAGAGTATTTTTGACAACTCCTAAACCTGTTAAAGAAAGGGTAAAAAGGAGTTCAAAGACTCTCTGATAATGTAACAGGCATCTCTAGTACTGAGATGTGACCCTTTGAGTAGTTAGAACTATATCAATATGAAAGCACATGAAGGGAGGTGACACTTGAACCAGACCTTAATAATAGTGAAAGTAGTACATTGGAGAAGGAAATTCCAGGCAAAGGAAAAATTTTATTATTTCCCCCCCTGATCATTCATTCATTTACCTATCCATCCATTCATCTAACCAATATTCAATATGAAAAGCAATCATCTTTGGAGAGAATTAAATCTACTTACTTGCTATAAAATGCAATTTCTTTTATCACTTAATGAAAAGATTATTTATTTAAAGACAAGGTTAAATATTTTATGGCATTTTACTATATGATTTTTAATGTTTTTAATTATGTAGTTCTGGGTAAATTTTGTTTAAATATTTTAATAAGTATTATTTTTCTCAATGTGGCAGGTGAAGGCAATTAGAATTTTCTCAATATTACATTATATAAAACGTCTTTTTCCAAAATGCATTTGATTTGAAAAAAAAAAACAATTTATTTTTAAAAACATTACCATAGAATTTTAGACAATTCCAGTTTTGCAAATTGGGTCCAAACTATTTTAAAATCTTCCATCTTTACTGTATTTGTCTATATTTAAAAATAAAATTTAAGTATGACATTCAAATCAGTGTGGCTTATTCTTTATCGTTTTAAAAGTTGAAAAACTGGGGTCGGGCGGTGGCGCTAGAGGTAAGATGCCTGCCTTGCCTTGGACAGACTGCAGTTCGATCCCCCGGCGTCCCATATGGTCCCCCAAGCCAGGAGCAACTTCTGAGCGCATAGCCAGGAGTAACCCCTGAGCGTCAACGGGTGTGACCTAAAAACAAAAACAAAAAAATAAAGTTGAAAAACTACCTTTCCTTCAATCCTGTTTAAAAAACAAATTAGGGGCCGGAGAGATAGCATGGAGGTAAGGCGTTTGCCTTTCATGCAGGAGGTCATTGGTTCGAATCCCGGCGTCCCATATGGTCCCCCGTGCCTGCCAGGAGCAATTTCTGAGCCTGGAGCCAGGAATAACCCCTGAGCACTGCCGGGTGTGACCCAAAAACCACACACACACACAAAATTAAATATAATTGAATCAAGAAACGCTAAGTTGGGGCTGGAGAGATAGCATGGAGGTAAGGCGTTTGCCTTTCATGCAAGAGGTCATCGGTTCGAATCCCAGCGTCCCATATGGTCCCCCGTGCCTGCCAGGAGCAATTTCTGAGCATGGAGCCAGGAGTAACCCCTGAGCACTGCCGGGAGTGACCCAAAAACCACAAAAAAAAAAAAAAAAAAAAAAAAGAAACGCTAAGTTTAGCATATTTTTTAATTTTATATTTTTCTTGTTTGAATTTTCAATCATTTATTTTAAAATGTAACTGATGAAGAACAGAAAGTATTCTAAAACCTGCATTAGCACATTAGTATTTAAAATGTATCTCCTAATAACAGTCATAGCTTTTTAACTGATAATTTTTAAGTCAGTATTGTATGAAAATTACAATGATGCAAATACTGGTTTGTACTTATCATACTACATAAAAATATATAACAAGTTCCACTTACAGGTTTTTTACTTTAAAGATGTTAATCTGTTAGCTAAATTGTTTGATTATGCTACATTTCTAAACTTCAGTACCTAACCTTTTTCTCACAGGGGTAAAAACAAACTGGACCAATAAAGGATGCAACTCTATTCTTATAACCAGACAGAGACATAAGTGACTGCTTTTAAACAGGTTACCTTAAAAAAATCATACATATATGATATTTTTTCAGTGTTATGCATGCTGTTCAACTACAAAATCTTTTTGCCTGACTCATTGTAAAAAAGTAAAACATGCAATTGTTTCATAGATGAATTGACATCATTACATGTAATTTCATCATCTGTGATTCTCTTGATGACTCCTTTTATCTATATCTCATGTTCTTAAATGATTGTATGTGCACGAGATCTATAGTTTCTTATTGGGTAGATGAGAAAAATAAAATATAGAATAATAGAGAAGCTGATGAAGCAGTATTTAATTTAAAATCCTCTCTGATTTCTCCAACTGTAATCAGTATATTTCAATAGCACATTACATTGTCACTTTTATTGCTATAATAGTATAACTAATGTTTTCACTTCAGCAGCAACAGAAACAAAAATGGTGATTAATACATGTTTTAACTGAGCTATAGTTGTAAATATTTCCTAATGTATGCATTTATCAAAATGCAGCTTTTTTGTATACTATGTTTATGTCATTTATATCTCAATAAAACTAAAAATACAGTCCTGTTTAAATTCGGGGTAGTAAAACTTTATTAGGAATTTTTATAAGAGAAATATTTCAGACATAAACACAATGAATGTCTCAGCACAGGAAAGGACCAAATCTATTAGCAGGTTAGGGTATTAGACTCATACTATTAGGTCACTTCCCTAGTACACATTTAACATTTTGGGGATGGCCAGTGTTCAACTCATAGGGCAAACTTCAAATGAGTACATTTCAAAAAGATATTAAGCACAGTGATTACTGGAGATTTGTACATTAATTTTAATATAGCTTGTTAAATCACTGAGCTCTAGTAATTTAACTCCAATAATTTATTGGGTGGGGGTTCAGAATTCATGTCAATGAGAATCTTAAAATAAAAATAAAAGGGGCCAGAGAGATAGCACAGTGGCGTTTGCTTTGCAAACAGCTGATCCAGGACCTAAGGTGGTTGGTTCGTCCCATATGGTCCCCCCCACTTCCTGTCTGGGGCTATTTCTGAGCAGATAGCCAGGAGTAACCCCTGAGCACCACCGAGTGTGGCCCCAAAACAAAAAGTAAATAAAAATAAAATGAGAATCTTTCCTTTTTTTATAATCCAGTTTATAATTTAAACTTTATCTCTCATTGTGGAACATTTTACTATTGTTTTATATTATGAAATAATAAAAGTCAATCTGAAATTATTGTGCCCTAACAATAATAATGCTAAAACATATTTTGTTGTGTCTTACTTGAAATTTATTTTAAAGACAAAAGACATTTAAAAAATAGAAAGAACTTTTTGATTTTTAAATTATTCTTACTAATTTTTACCAAACTGTTGCTTTAAATCATAAAGTGTATATTGAAGTCATTATCTTTTGTTTTTGTTTTTGTTTTTTTTTGTTTTGTTTTTGGGTCACACCGGCAGTGATCAGGGGTTACTCCTGGCTCTATGCTCAGAAATCGCTCCTGGAAGGCACGGGGGACCATATGGGACGCCGGGATTTGAACCACGGACCTTCTGCATGAAAGGCAAACGCCTTACCTCCATGCTATCTCTCCGGCCCCTGAAGTCATTATCTTGATTATAAAACACTATATTTTATTTGTGAAAAATGACTAGAAATATGACACTTTCATTTGGCAGAAATTGGCTGCAAATGATTAGTTTTATGTGTATCTATCTTAATTTTATGTTTATTTGCAATTTTGCATTCCTTGAATTTATTCTTTCTGTTTGAATTTTTCTGTCAAACATTTGCTTCCTAATAGCCACATTCCTCATTTGAAAGACAAGTTGAAATTATTTAAATGTATACATAGTGCATTTTATCATTTAGATTATTTTAATTATAAATACAATTCATGAGCTTGAAATTTACAATCTATAATACACCTCACTTTTTACATTGCTTGCCTGTATTCCAATCCTACACTATTGCAAGGTTCTAGTGGATCTCATTAATATAACTTTTTATATTTCTTTCAAATATTTTAAGACTTTCTGATTTAACCCATTGTATTTTAGCTATTTAAATAGCCTCTGAAAGCAGCAGATTTGTGTGAAAACCCTTAAACATCCTTGACTGTTTTACATTTTAAGAACTCATTGATGAATACAGATTGGTTTGGGGTTAAAAATAAACTTTAAGATGACAATGTAAGAGATAATGTGAAATCTCTACCTAGTTCAATTTTCTAATATGGCAAAACGTTTCCATATGTTTCCTGGTTTGTTTTTATATTTAAAATATATTTATTCACATACTTTATGATGTTAATAAATAGGAAATGCTCTGAGTAGAAATTCTGAGAAAATTAAGAACACACTAATCACTATGTTTTGAATTTCACTGTGATGGCTAAGAAATTATTAGATTTTTATTAAGAACTCACTGATTGGGGCCAGAGCAGTGGCACTAGAGGTAAGGCATCTGCCTTGCAAGCTCTAGCCCAGAACGGACCAAGGTTTGATCCCCCGGCATCCCATATGGTCCCTCCAAGCCAGGAGTGATTTCTGAGTGCATAGCCAGGAGTAACCCCTGAGAGTCAATGGGTGTGGCCCAAAACAAAACAAAACAAAAAATAAATAAATAAATAAAACAAAAAAGAACTCACTGGTTGCTTTATTTTTAATTTCCTTGTGATGTCTAAGAAATCGCTTCATTTTATCTCTAATATCTAATATAATATAGGATACTGACTCTGTGACTCTGTGATTGAAGTTAATAAAATAAATTTTTATAAAATAAGTTTTCATAAAATGAATTTTATAGGTAGAAGTTAAGAGTTAAGCTTCTGAATAAGTACTATTTTTCCAAAATAAACTCTAGTAGCGATTAATAAAGAGTATTAGGAAAAAGAAGCTTATTTTTTAAACTAATATTTAAAAATTCTGGAGTTTAACTGCCCATAGACATAACAAGAGCAAAATTATTGTAAGTAGTAAATAAATATAATTTTCTATCATAGTAAATAGAAGTAAAATTAAAATGTTATTGTAATTTTCAGGGATAAATATATCAAGAGTATTTAATTTTTTGAACATTTTTAGTTTTTAATTTGTTGAGGTATTATGAATTACAGTTAGTCATGATTGAGTTTCAGGCGTACAATATTCCAACACCAATTCCTTCACCAGTAGACATTTTCCTCAGGAGTACTTTTTTTTTTTTTTTTTTTGGTTTTTGGGTCATACCAGTGGCGCTCAGGGGTTAGTCTTGTCTCTGCACTCAGAAGTTGCTCCTGGCAGGCACAGAAGATTATATGGGATGCCGGGATTCGAACCACCATCTGTTCTAATCAGCTGCGTGCAAGGTAAACGCTCTACCACTGTGCAATCTCTTTGGCCCCAGGAGTACTTTTAAACATAGGAAATAACTTTTAAAAATAATCTTATGAGAGACCAAAATTTCACAGATACTATAAAAGGATTGGATGGAATTTTTAGGAATGAGAGAAAGCTAAACCAAATAAACTAAATGCAATTACACTGAAGATGGAAAATAACAAATGGTAATTTCAGAAGAGATAACCAGTTTTTATAAGGCTATAAAAAGATAGTCTGTTTTTAAACACAAGGTAAAAAAAAAAGAGATAAAAGTCAATCTCCTAATAATTATAAGGCATATTGATGCACATTTTAGTTCTAAAGCAGAAAAGAATGTTTAAAATTTAATTCATTCCTGGGGCCAGATTGGTGGCGCAAGCAGTAAGGTGTTTGCCTTGCACATGCTAATATAGGACAGACTGCGGTTTGATCCCTGAGGGTCCCATATGGTCCCCCAAGCCAGGAGCAATTTCTGAGTACGTATCCAGGAGTAACTCCTAAGCATCATCGGGTGTGGCCCACCCCCCCCCAAAAAAAAAGAAAGAAAGAAAGGAAGAATTTAATTCATCCAAATAGGACAAAATTGGAAAGAATGGCATATCTGCACACAGCACTCTACCTATCTTTGGAAATCCACTAATTTAAAAGTCTTTCCATTCTTTCTTCTGAATGTTAGTTATCATTTTGCTCTCAAATTATCAAGGCCATCATTATTTTTATCATTATAAATAGGATGTAAAATTAAAAGGTGGGGCCATCCTTGCACAGTTTGACCAGAGTTCAATACTTGTTCCCCAATTATGAGGATTTACTCTTGAATGGAGCCAATAATAAGCCAAAGATCAGCCACTAAAGCTCTAAAACAAACAAAAGAAAACAGAGAAAAATTAAAGATATATGATACTGATTTGGAGAATTTATTGATGACTGATATTAATTTTAAACATATTTCTCAAATACTGGTTATACATTGGAACCTATTTTATCCTATAATTCCCTTAACTATTCTGTTCACGTGCCCATCCTTTCTTTTTGATTTTTCTCTGCCAACTTTCTTGTTCTCCTGCATGTTCTTTAATAATTTAGTGAAATAACTATTTTTGTTTCATTCTAAAAATGTCTTATGTTGTGTGAAGCAAATAAATTCTTTTTTTTTTTTTTTTTTAGTTTTTCGGGCCACACCTTTTAGATTCTCAGGGGTTACTCCTGGCTACGCGCTCAGAAATTGCCCCTGGCTTGGAGGGACCATATGGGACGCCGGGGGATCGAACCGTGGTCCTTTCCTTGGCTAGCGCTTGCAAGGCAGACACCTTACCTCTAGCGCCACCTCGCCGGCCCCGCAAATAAATTCTTAATACAATTTTAAATGTAGCATTTCTTGGGATCAGCCGATGTAGTACAGCAGGCACTGTCCTTTCCCTGCATTGACAGACCTGGGTTTGATCCAAAACATCCCACATGGCCCCCCAACCCTACCTTACTAGAAGTGCTCTCTGAACTCAGACCAGGAGTAGACCCTAAGCACCCCTGGGTGTGTGCCCACCTCCAAGAAAACAAACGAAAATAAGTAAATAATATTTCTTGTATGTTTTCAAAACCATTCATGCATATTAGATGCATGTTGTTGAATTAAATCTACATTTTGAACAAGGTTTTTAAATGTTCATATATGTTGACTGGCTTTCTCTTTTTGAATGCTAAATTATCAGGTTACTGGAAAATTCAACTACATAGCTATCAAAACAAAAAAGACAAGTTAGTAATGACCACCCTCTGTACTAGCATGATTTAAAATGTGAATAAGTAGCTTGGGAAAATTTTGAATTCAATTTATGTGTAATTTTGAATATGGCATCTGTATTTTACAGTCTGTATGCATATTCAGTGTTTAGAAAATGTTTTCAAAATAAGAACTATGAAACATAAAGGATCCCTTCATAAATTTTTATCCAACCAGACCAGTGTTCAGTGGATGTGGTAGGTCCTGAAATATAGGTACCTAGGGTACTCCAGCAATGCTCTAGGGCCTACAGGAATATATTGGTGGTACTTAGCATATCATGTGGTGCCAGAAATTAAACTATAGAGTCAGCTGCATGTGAGGTATGTACCTGTTAACCTATATATTCTCTCTGGCTCTTAGAGGATTTCTTTTGATCATATTTTCAGTTATCAAAGTCTTTTTATACAGATACATAACTTTTATGAAATTAATTACTTTGTTTCTTTTGAGTTCTGGATCACTCAGAGGTACTCAGGGCTTACTCCTATCTTTTTACTCAAGATCACTTCTGGCGGGAGTTAGAGAACCATATGTGGTACCAGGAATTGAACCTAGGTGGCCAAAACCAGCATTCTATCTGCAGTGCTATCTCTTTAGACCTAGCTACGAAGTTTATAATCAAAATTAAGAATGTTACAACTTATATTAGTGTTTTCTTACTACATATTGAAAAATACAGAAAAATTAATTTCTCATCATTCTATACTTATCAATCAGGGCAGAAAATAAAATTCTTCTGTTTTTCATTAAAGATTAAATTAATCTTGGATAATTCATTTCAAAATCAATATTTTCAAAAGTACCTATATAATTATATTATTTAATAAAAAGACAAATGCTAACTATGACATACCATTTCTAATATGAGTTTACCTTTCTGTCTCTGTTTAAACATTTAAATTTTTAGTTTCATGTAGGCTACCAAAGATAAAAATGATTTTTATTGATAAACAAAGAAGTTAAATTCAAAAAGCCTATTTCAAGGCTGGAGAGAAAGTATGGTATTAAGGTTCTTGTCTTACATTCAGTTGACTGAGACTTGATATGTGATATATCAGATAGCCTCCCACTTAGAACTTCTAGGAGTGATCCCTAACACAAAGCCAGGAATAAGTCATGAGCAGCATTGTATGTGGCACAAAAGCCAAAACAAGGAAACACGAAAGCATATTTCAATTTGATTAAGAACAAAATCCACATGAAAATTATAAAAATTATATTTCAAAATAGCTTGTATACTAAAATGCTTATTTCTCTGTTTTTAGTATTCTATAATTACTATTTACTTTCCAAAAAGTCTGGAAGATAACTCAATGGGCTGAGTACTTGCATTTTATGCAGGAGCCCTAGGTTTAATGCTGGGAATGTTCCATGAGTGCAGTCAATAGCCTCAGAGCACTGCTAAGCATGACCCTCTCAAAACCAAAAAATTAACAAATAACAGAACCCCTCCTCAATTTTATTAGAAAGGATACTACATAACAAACGACTTACTTTATAAAAAAAAAAAATCATGAAATTATATAATGAGGACCAGAGCCGTGGCGCAGTGATAGGGTGTTTGCCTTGCTGACACTGACCTAGGACAGACAATGGTTTGGTCCCCCAAGCCAAGAGCTATATCTGAGCGCAGAACCCGGAGTAACCCCTGAGCTTCACTGGGTGTGGCCCAAAAACAAACAAAAAAATTATATAATATGGTACAAATGCTTAACATCTTTTCAGCCTTCTAAGAATAAATGAAGGCTAAATACTTAAATCTAGCAATGCCCACTTTAAAATAAAATGAATATTCCTTAAAGAGCAAACTCATATATGATATTAGCTTTTCTATTTAAAGGCATACTTTTTGGAAACTGTTAACAAAACTATTTTACTCCGTATTGTGATGATTTTTTCCAGGAAAATACTGTTTATAAACTAATATATTCTAAAAGATTCAATATTTGATTTGTGGTTAAAATATGATAATGTTGGGCCCGGAGAGATAGCACAGCGGCGTTTGCCTTGCAAGCAGCCGATGCAGGACCAAAGGTGGTTGGTTCGAATCCCGGTGTCCCATATGGTCCCCCGTGCCTGCCAGGAGCTATTTCTGAGCAGACAGCCAGGAGTAACCCCTGAGCAATGCCGGGTGTGGCCCAAAAACAAATTTAAAAAAATATGATAATGTTAACATATTATAACATCTTCTAGTGATAAATAATAGTCAATACTATTATTTGTATTGCATATAAGCAAATGTTTTAATTTAATTGTTAAAATCTTGCCATGAAGCTTATTTTAAATGGTTTCAATGACAAAATATGCTCAATAAGAGAAAGTATTTTGTTGCTTACAAATTAATCTGTCAAAAAATATTTTCTGTTGGGGCCGGAGAGATAGTATGGAGGTAAGGCATTTGCCTTGCATGCAGAAGAACAGTGGTTCAAATCCCGGCATCCCATATGGTCACCCTGCCTGCCAGGAGTGATTTCTGAGCGTGAAGCAGGAGTAACCCCTGAGCGCTGCCGGGTGACCCAAAAACAAAACAAAACAGAACAAAAAACTTTTTTGTTTTTTAATACACTTTCAAACAGTGAATAACCAAATATTGATTTGGAAGATTAATTTAGTTGAATTTAGTCAAATTCAGTATTTGGGATATTAGAAACATTAAAACATTTCTTAATTTTGAATATTTTGATTAATATCAAGGGCATGTTTTGTGTATGTTTATTTCCACTGTTTTGTTTCAAGAATTCAGGTTAATAATTCTTTCTTTCAGGACTAATGTCTTAGTTCCCTTTTCATAAAATCTTAATCTTACTAATTCATTATTCTCACTGGGAGATGAGACATTGTGAGTAGTGGATCTGGAGGGACTCTGAGACAGTGTTGTAGGGATTTATTTTTTGGTGATTGGTGTGGTGTTGGAATATTGCATAATCGAAACTCTACCACTTATAGTATTGTAAAATTGTGAATCATGGTGACTAAAAATGTATCAAAAATGAACAAAATTTGCTTTAATATAAGACTAAAATAAATAAATAAAATGAATATATTTTTAAAAATAAATGAATTAAAGTCAACAAGTAATTGCAGTCTTTCAATTGTCATTTTACAAATTAGTGTTTTGGGTCATTGACACAATAAAATATATGACTAATTATAAGATTTTTCCTTCTTTACTGAAGTCATGTATATTTTCAAGCTTTAAATCTTACAACATTTATTCTACTTTATGATCTATTTCTTGAGTTTAATTTAATTTGCTTCAAATGACCTGCTTTTAAAATGAAAATAATATTCTTAGAGTCCATCACTGAGAGTATAAAATACTTTGATCTAGTGTTAATAATTCCCTTTGCCATTATATTGGAAGAATTAATTTAATATGGTATTCATAATTTAATACCATTATAAAAATTTGTGCTTAGGTGATACCTAAATACAATATTGTACCAATGCTATCTATATGGAGGTAGATTTCTTTATGATAATAAAGTTGAAAATATAATGCCACCATTAACTACATCCTCTGTAAATACTAGAATTAAAGATTGGACCTATACTATTTATGTAAATTAGTAGACTGATGAAATAACTACAATGAGTATGCCCTTATTTTTAGCATTTGCACTTGTTTATTCTTAAAATTAAGTTGTAATACTTGGTTTTTAGATTTATGTGTTATTTAGCAAATGAAAACAAAAATTGACCTTTTCGATTGATGTTTTGCTTTACTCCTTATAAAATAATAGTAGGAAAATTACCAAAGTTTGCTACAATTGCTGTATGTATTTTTTCAAAACTATTCTGTGTGTGTGAAAATATTGTGTGTTACCATAAAGGTCTGCTTAAAAAAGTTTGTCATATGATCAATTATTTGATTATAATGACAGTAAGTTCATTCTTCTCATGACGCCATATTTAATTTTATTGAATCTTTGTTTCAGAGTTTGCATGTGGTGCTCACTTCAGTAGCCACTATCTCAACATTATAAATAATACTTTAGTCTTTTCTACTACATCCTAAAAGTTAATGGCTAAAATAGTTCATGTTAAATGAGACAATTGCTATGGTCATTGACATTTTGACTATGAGACAATATTTGACTTTTAGGCCTTCTATCTATATCATCCTGCTGCTTATTCTTAAGTCTAAGACAAAATGAAAGAAATACATTTAAATTTTATTTTACACTGTTTTTCAAAGTCTTTCTACCAGCCATCAAATCTGCTCTTAATTATTAATCATTGACATCTTGCCACCTATAGAACTATGAAGATCTTGGCTATACCAAAATAATATATCATGATATTTACATATTTAATGGAAAAATGTGTTAAGTACTTTGCTAATAGCATTATTTAATTAACGATATCACTTTATGCTAATTTTGATTAAATGATTTCTTGTGAGCATAATGTGATTAAATGTGCTGATTTTTCAACAGAATGTGTAGATAGAATGAAGAGCATATACATCCATTGTCAGGTTAATTGACCTCAATGTGTATGTTTGTGTTTTCTATGGTCATCATACAGTGAGTCTCTTTTCATTACACCGCATGATTCTTATTTTAAATATTATTAAATCCAAGATTTGAATAAACACTAAATGAACTATTTGGTGGGGTGGTGACTTTCTTTATAGAGACCCAACCGATCAAGTTCTTCTGAATGCAGCACAGTTGATAATCCTCAACCAGGAGAAGAGGAAGCTGAGGCTGAACCTGTCAATCCAGATGAGCCAGAGGCCTGTTTTACAGATGGTAAGAGAAAAAAAAGTGACAATATTTGGCATGTATCTTCTTGTTGTTTGGATTTTTCCTTAAAACCTAATGCTTTAAAAATAAATAAATAAAACCTAATGCTTTCCATTGCTGTTCAGCAAAAAGACCTTTTGTTCCTGAATTGGCCATGATTCCATATCTAAGAGAAAGATGCTAGAGCTTTCCTTGTCTTAGCTTCCACACTTACAACAGTAATTTGCAATGCCAGTGTGTGATATTGTAAAGTTTACTGTTGTAGAATGTGTTTATATTTTAATCTAGATCGCTAATTCTTGTGCCCAATTCTATAGCATCACTAAACTATGAACCATTAAGATAAATTCTATTGTCCTCATCAGAAGTTGAACCTACTCATTAACTCTCAGAAAACCATGACACTATTCTCCAGTCAGTTTCAAAATTCACCCTTCCCTTGGCATCGCAGTCTGTCATGTACTTTTGTGCTTCTTTTACATCTCTGATAGTTCTGAATTTTGTATATGAACTTTAAACAGTTTTAAAAAAAACTTTAATGTGATTTTTCCGTATCATCTAATGTAAAATCACCCCACGTGCCATATCTCTCCAATTCCAGGTGAACAAATCTGATTCAGGGTCATGCATAAAATAATCCAAAAAAGGCTGAGGATGAAATACATGTAGTCTGGCAGTCTTTTACCTTGTGTGGAGAGCAAGCTGCCTGTCAGAACTGCCATTTTTATTGAGTACAGAGATTACCCCTGGGTGGGGCAATAAGGAAAGATAGGTCAGGCTATCCTGAGCCACTCCCACCCAGGTTTACAAGTTAGACAATTCTCTGTTTTGGCGTAAATCCAAATTGTAAACAAGCACACAAAGGAACCAGGGATGATCTTTGTTTTAGGTAAAATAAGGTGTAACCTAACAACTTCCCCTTCTTTGTTCAAAATATTGAGAGGGGTACATAAATTCTGTTCTATTAATAGTTCTCTGCCCCTTCTTGTTCAAAATATTGAGAGGGGTACATAAATGCTGTTCTATTAATAGTTCTCTGCCTGCGGCAGGAACTCCAAATCAGAAATTACAGAAGTGGTTGTTATTTTGAATAGGCACAGTTAAAGTTGCTGTAATAGCATCATAGCATCAAAGTTTAAACTATACATCATTCTCAAAAAATCAGCTTTTTCCATATCTTTGTCTTATACACCTCACAAAGCTTTTTTTTTTTTTTTTTTTTTTTTTTTAGTTTTTGGGTCACACCCGGCAGAACTCAGGGGGTTCCTCTTGGCTCTACGCAAAGAAATCGCTCCTGGCAAGCTCGGGGGACCATATGGGATGCCGTCCTTTTGCATGCAAGGCAAACGCCTTACCTCCATGCTATTTCTCCGGCCCCTCAAAAAACTTTTTCATAGTCTTATCTGAACATAACATTAGAACCTTTCTGCATATAACACCAAATTATAAAATTATTACATTCTTACAGCAAGCAATATAAGTTCAGAACCTCCGAGTTCCTTTTTATAAACTTCATTAAACAAAATTTGAAGATATATATGGTTTTGAAAATAAGTTTGCTAAAACATTCTTATAATGATCACTGTATAAAGAGTCTATAGCATCCAAGTTCCATCTCCATCTACTACTGTGGACAAAAACATTAGAATATTTTTGCAGACATAATTTTGAGACTAGGTTGATAAGTAATAAACACATCAAACTTTTAGAAAACTTTCATTAGGATAGCTGAGAACCATTACAATTCTAACAACATTATGATTTCCCCGGAACTGTGCAAACTAATATTAAATCACTAAAGTTAGATACAAAATTTTCTGTTTGCAATGGGCATAGAACAAAACAGTTGCTCTAAAATCTGATGCAGGTTCAATCCTAAGCAACCCATATGGTACCCCAAGCACCTCCAGGAGTAATTTCTGAGTGCATAGCTGGAGTAACCCCTGAGTATCCTGAGGTAAAGCAAACACACAAAAACTAATAAATAAAAATTCTTAAGCTTTCATATTAATTAACACCTATCTTCCTTCTACTTTTTTTGCTGCTTTAAATGTAGTTGTTAATATTGTATAAAAGTTATGACAGGACTTTATGTTAATACTCAGGGTAGACCTTTGGTCTTACCCTCAAATGCAGGAGTCTTTATAGAAATTATTGATTTTCTTTTATTTTCCTAAACATTTTGCAGTCAGTTTTCTAAAACATTTAGGCAATCAAAAAATAGGCGTCAAGTATATATATATATATATATATATATATATATATATATATATTATAAGCATATAAATTTTCTTTAAATATAAGACAAATGAATATATTTGATAAATAAATCATATATTTAATTCAAATAAATATTATATTTTTTGAAATTACCTTAAGTTAATAATTTCCTTTAAGTGTTGATCTGAAAGGCTTAAAACTTACATTGTTCATTACCTCTTTCAGTATATCAACTAGAATCATGTAAATATAAATGCCTGCAATGCTACAAAAATTTCCTCTACTCATTTAATTAATAACTTGCCCTACTTATTGTCCTAGAAGGAAGAGAAAAATTTATTCACTTAATCTTTAATATAGATTATCATGAAATACTTTCATAGTCTATTTCAGTTTAAGCAATAAAAATTAGCAATGCTTCTTGCTCAAATAAATTTATGACTATGTATATGGAAGGTCACATTTGGGTGATCCGGAGAACTAAAAAGGAAAGTTAGATTTTCATGGTAAGCGGTAGGAACCTAATGTCAAATAAATAGAATTTGTCAGAGGAGACTTTTTTAAAAAAAAATGTGAAACAGTGCATGTAAATACCTGGAAGAAGAGTATTTTAATCATTAGTAAGGAAGACTATGCCATGGGGGATGGATGAGGACTACCATTTGAGGAAAATCTGGGGGCCAGTATTATTTGAATAGCTTGAGAAATGAGAATAGTAAAATCGGAAGCAGAGATTACAAGAGCTTTACTAATAGCTTATTTTAAAAATCTATAACATGCTTTCTGAAAATAGATGTGTAAATAGTAAAGAAAGAAATTCAAAGACTTCTTGACTTCTAGCAAAAAATGATGGGAGCTTTGAGTTTAGAGAGCTACGAGGACATGTGGACTTTGTCTTGCATTTATATTACCCAAGTTTGATATCTGGTAATCCATATGGTCACCAGAGACCTGCCAGGAGTGGTTCCTGAGACCAGAGCCAGGGGTAAGCACTGAATATTGTCAGATGTAGCCTCTTTCTCATCTCTCAAAAATAAGATGATGGGAGCTTAGACTTTTATGATAGTACTGGGAATTCTAAAAGAGTGAGACTCTAAATATTAGAATAAACAATGTGTTTTATTGTTTTTCCCCTTGTTCTTCTCCACCCTCTTAAGTAATGTTTCTTTAATTCTGTTCACTAGCTTTGCCATTCAAATCTTTAGACTTCTTCCCTAGATCTGGCATGGTTCCTTATTCTCTTTACTTAACTCCATAATATCTTGATAATCTGTAAAGATTTGAATATGATGTAAGTCTTTGATTTTTTTGTTTTCATTGCATTATTTTTATATTCTACAATTATCCAATTGTAAAGTAAATATTAGCTTGTGAGAAGAAAATCCTCTTTTCATTAAAATAACGTTTTCTGAGTGCTAGAGTAAATGTATAGTGTTAGGATAATTGTCTTGCACATGGACATGGTTGACCTGAGTTTTGTCTCCAGTAGTCATTATGGTTCCCTGAGCACTACCAGGAGAGATTCCTGAGTGAAAAGCCAGGAGTAAGCCCTGAGTATAGCCAGGTGTGGCCCAGAAACAAAATGAAAGTTTTCTGTTAATTTGACAGTATAAACCAATGTCCACTACAAATTGCCCTCAATTTATCAACTTATTTTAAAAGACTACTAGTTTTAACTTAAATTAGTAGTTAATTCAATAACTACTAAATTCAATAGCAAATTCCTATATAATTTCATTTGGTCATTTTATCTTATTTTGCAAGAAAACAAAACATCAGTTGTGTAGATTTTAGAATTGTTTAAATTTAAGTGACTTTTAAAAAATTTTATGTTAGTTATACTTATATTGTAATATTTTGATTAATGGGCATAAGTTTCTTGGAAGAGATCAATGGGTCATTTTTTGAAAACATAAATTTAACATGATGAAACCAAGGACAGACCTTATGTAATGCATCATGAGAGCAAGTTAATGAAAACAAAATAGTAATTACCCAAGGGAACCTATTAAAATGTTTGAGAGGTTCTCTGTTATGTTTACATTTAGTTAATAGTTTTTTTTTAAAGAAAGATATGATAATGTTGCTAACCAGTGAGGTAGGATGTCTCTTGGGATCCAGCTTTGCATAAAAGCCAGACAGGCAGTCGATTGAGCACTCCTGACTCAAAATAAGAGTAAATCTCTGAGGCATAATGAAATCCTAAGGGCAATATTTATAACCCATGTCTTAGATAAAAAGTTTATTTTTCTAATTAGGATATATAATGATTTTTCTTGCCTTAATCATAAAAGTACTTAATTTTAAGACTAGCAAAAATTGGATTTAAAGAGATAGTATGTGGGTTGTCTTGCATATAGCAAACCACAATTTGATATTTGGTATCATATGTTCCCCATATATCTCTAAAAAGTAATCCCAAAGCACAGAGGCAGAAATAGCACTTCAAAGACCACTGGCTATGGCCCAAATGACCTCTCAAACATACTCACAAATACACAAACACATACAATATACACATGGAGCTGATTAATTTAATCTCAGCTAATAAATTCTAAAACAAATCAATAATGTTTTTCTCTAGTTATTATATTTGAAAGAGACAAATTAGTTTGTGCATAATTTTTGTTTGGTTTAGTTTTTGGGTTGTTTTGTTTTGTTTTGTGACATACCTGATAGTGCTCAGGCTCAAATTCTGACTTTGTTCTCAGGAATCACTTCTGGCAGGCATGAGGATATGGGATGCCAGAGATTGAACCCAGGTCTACTCTGTGCAAGGCAAATGCCCTACCCACTGTACTATCACTCTGGTCCATAAAATCTGTTAATATTAAAATATATTCTAAAGTGGACTTGAGAGATAGTACATCAGGTAAAGTGTTTACTTTGCATGTAAACAACCTGTTTATATCTATTTCACCATTTGCAGTCCCTCAAATATCACAAGGATTGATTCCTGAGTGCAGAAAAAGAAGTAAGCCCTGAGCATCATAGAGTTTGGCCCCAAAACAAACAACAAAAATTTGAAAGACTCAAACTATTTTTGTGCATGTGGAAAGTATTTTATCTTAAATTTACATTGCTTTCTGTTGTTTTATGCCAACTGAGTATCTTATAGACTTTTTTTGGATATAGAATTTTATATAGTATTATATTGTGTATTTTACTGTACTAAATATAGAAAATTATTTTAATTATAACGAAGATAAATTTAGATATTAGGCTATAAAAGCCATAATGTTCTAAAATTAAAGCCACTTTTCTATATTTTATTTATCCTGTTCATTTTTTATACAATTGTGTAAATCAGAGAATTCACAGATATTTGGCTTTTCAGCTATTAACTAATGCTAAGAAGATTTTAGAGTTATTTTAGGGGAAAGTATTTCTGTTCTTAACTAACACTGCATAGCATTTCAATCTTTGTAGATGAAACAAAAAATTCAGTAGAAATAACAGAACTGAAAAACTTGGTAAACAAAATGTGAGCACTCAGAACTGGAGCTGTGGCACAAGTGGTAAGGCATTTGCCTTGCATACACTAACCTAGGACGGAGTGTGCTTTGATCCCCCAGTGTCCCTGTGGTTCTCCAACCCCTGAGTGTCACCAGGTGTGCCCCTCCAAACAAAACAAAACAAAACAAAACAAAACAAAACAAAACAAAATACGAGAACTCACTAGAAGGCCTCACCAACAGAGTACTAGCTGCTGAATACAGAATCAGAGTGCTCAACAATGAGCTTCATAACACCTCAGACATAAAAGTGAATGGAATAAGTTTTAAAATAAATGAACAGCTGAAAGAGTATTTTAACATGAATTTAAGAAGATCCGTATAAGTATCTTCAGCATCCCAGAGGGCCAGAAAGACAAACTCCATGAAGAAGCAATAGTCAAAAATATCATTGCTGTCTCTGGAGTGGTGGTGCAAGCGGTAAGGCATTTGCCTTGTATGCACTAACTCTAGGACGAACTGCAATTTGATCCCCCAACTTCCCATATGGTCCCCCTAAACCAGGAACTGTATATTAGAATATATTTAATTATATATTCTATTTAATTTAATATCATATTTTAAAATAATATATAATGATATACATATAATATAATAATATACATATTTATATTAATATTTTTATTTATATATATTTACATATAATATATATCTTTGCTGAGAAGTTTCCAGAACTGTAGAGCACACATAACCTGGATGCAGGTAAAAGAGATCCAAGTAAAAATATCCCACAACACATCCTAATTTGAATGATAAAAACCATAGATAGAGATAGATCACTGAAAGCAGCAATACAAAAAAAAAAAAGGAAATCACTTATAGCAGATTTACCAAAGACAATCTTTGAGTCACAAAAACAGTGGTGGGATATATTGAAAAACTCAAGGAAATGAACGCCTCATCAAGAATACTTTACCCAACCAGACTCATCTTAGCTTTCAAGTAACTTACACAGCTTTATAGATAAACAACAAATCAAGAACTATATAGATTCAAACCACCTATAAAATAAAAAACCAAAATGGATAATTTAAAGCAAAAAAAAATCTCACAACACACAAAACTTTTAAAAAAAAACATGGCACAGAATTCCATGACAATAAAATCCCACAATGTTAGTAGGCTAAATATAGCAAATAAGAGATACAGATTGAAAAAATGGATCATAAAATTGAATCCAGTGTTTTGCTGCCTGCAAGAAACACATTTGAATAGTCAGAGCAAACATAGACTTAAAATCAAAGGTTAGAGGACTATCTTTCAAATAATCTCTCCTTTAAAAAGGTTGGTCGGTCATACTAGTATCATATGGCATAGATGTTAGGCTCAAAAGGGTTGTAAGATACAAATAGGGTCATTTCTTAACCATTAAGTAATATGTACATCAAGAAGAAATCACTCTCCTAAATATATACACCCAACATGGGACCAGCAAATACTTAAAACTACTACTAATGAACTAGATGAAATACATTAATAGTAACACAATAGTAGTTGGAGACTTCAAAACTGTTTTATCACCTCTAAATAGATCAACCATGCAAAGAAATACTGGCTTTGAAGGAAAAAATGGAAGAGAGGGAAGTTTGTAGAAAGCAGTATAGGTCTATTTACTCCCCCCAAAGCTGAATACACATTCTATTTCAATGCACATGAAACATTCTCCAAGAGAGAACACATAATAGCCTAGAAAATATACTTCCTTATAATCAAAATTATGGAAAGTATATCAGCTGCTTTTTCAGACTGTAACACATTGAATATAAAATTGAACTACAAAGAAAAATTGAGAAATAACTCTAACAGCTAGAAATTAAATACTTCATTTCTGACCAATGCATGGGTCAAAGAAGAAATCAAAAGTTTGCTGGAAACAAACAAAAATGACAAAATAGACAATCAATTCGTGGAAAACTGCATAAGCAGTAAAAGTAGACAATCAGTTCATGGGAAACTGCAAAACAGTAAGAGGGATGTTTATAGCTCTTCAAGATTTCACCAGGAAGGGAAAAAAATGACTCACATAAACTAGACTGCACATATTAAGTAAATAGAAAAAAAAAAGACCAACAATATAACAAGAAGCAGAAGGGAGAAAGGAAATAATAAAACTTAGTGCAAAAATGAATGAAATGAAGGGATAGTTGGATTTCCAGAGGGGAGACGGGGGAAGGTATATGGGAGGGGTATGCAGGGAGAGAAAAGAGAAAATACCTTAGAAAGAAAGGGAGAAGAGAAAGGGGAAAAAGTAAAGAGAAGAATAGAATTAAAAAAAAAAGTAGTGAGAAGAGAGGAGAGATTAGCAAGGGAATGCTGGTTAGGTTGAATGTGTTCAAAGAATAGAGCCTGTAGTTTAAGTCTGTACATCGCAGGCACTGCTTCAGTGGTCTGACTGGTCACGTGCTTCAATTCCTAAAAGAAGGTATAACCTAGAGATAAAGTGTATGTTAGAGAGTTTTCTGGTGGCCATCTCGTAGTGCAAGCAAGGTATGGTATCTCGTGTGGTATCCCGAGTTGCCATCTTAGTTTGTCCGCCCTTTGTATCCAAGGGCGCCTGTGGACAGAAAAGCTGAGAGGTTATTTAAAATATAGTAAGATAAAGGCATTAAAACATAGTGTTATGGTATGTTGCCATTGCAGTCGTGATTTCCCTTGGTGTTCTATACTTGTGTTCCTGTATACGAACTCTAAGGGATTATTGTGGGCCTTTGTTTTAGAAGTCTGATTACATACCTGTTCTCTCTATGCTGTTGTTTCTGTTGTTGCTGTTTTCTTTGTGGTATAATGTGTTGTCAAGAGTTTGTGTTGCTCCTTTTTCATGAATTTTGGACACTGCTCCCACGTATATGTTGAGTATTACAGTGTTCGAAGTTTCTACCCTGTTAAACCCTGTTATTTGATTGTTAGGTATTAGTTGTGTATAAACTATATGTTCTAGGTGTTTCAGAATAGTGCAACCATTCTGTGTTTATCTTTTGTCTTCTGACTTACTTCATTTAACATAACATGATCTAGGTCCATCCATGTTGCTGCAAAGTCTGTGATTGTATCATTTCTGACTGCCATGTAATATTCCATTGTGTATATGTACCACATCTTAATGATCCATTCATCTGTTGTTGGACATCGAGGTTGGTTCCACGATTTGGCTATTATACTGAGTGCTGCGATAAATAGTGGGGTGCATACGTATTTTGGAATGAATGTCCTTCCATCTTGGGGGTATATGCCTAGGAGAGCAATTGCTGGGTCAAATGGCAGCTCAATTCTGAGTTCTTTGAGCACTCTCCAGACTTTTCTCCATAGATGTTGGACTAGGGGGCATTCCCACCAGCAGTGGATGAGAGTTCCTTTCATACTGCATCCCCGCCAACAAAGGTTGTTTCCATTATTTTTGATGTGAGCCATCCTCACTGGTGTAACTGATTTTATGTAAATATGTACCTAAAATATTATTGTCAACACTACGTAAACCACTATGATCAAAATAAAAATTTAAAAAAATGAATGAAATGGAACAAAAAATATAATAATCCAAAAATCCAAGGAAACCAAGAGTTGGTTCTTTGAAAAATAAAAATGATTGATAAATCATTAGCAAGACTCAAAAAGAAAGAAAGAGAACCCTATTAAGCCAAATTAAAATGAAAGGGGGGAATCATAGCAGATACCATATACTTTCAAAGGACCATCAAAGATTACTTTGAGTATCTCTTTGCCACAAAATGAGAGAAATAAGAAAAAAAATGGATGAATCCTTGGACTTCTATAAGGTAGCAAGATTGAACCAATATGATTAGGAATGCTTGAACAGACCTATCATTGTAAAGAAATTGAAACAGTAAACAAAAGTCTCCCCTAAAACAAAAACCCAGAAAATATGAGTTCACTAATGAATTCTTTCAAACTCATTTTGGGGGGAGGTTTTGGACCACACCCAGTGATGCTCAGGGGTTACTCCTGACTATGCAGTCAGAAATCGCTCCTGGCTCATTGGACCATTTGGGACTCTGGGGATCGAACTCAGGTCCTTCCTGGGTCAGCCATGTGCAAGGCAAATGTCCTACCGCTGTGCTATTGCTCTGTTCCTTTCAAACTCTTAAAAAGAACATACTACCAATCCTTTGCAGTCTTTTCCTTTTCTAGAAAATTGAAAAAAAACATAAACACTCCCAATTTCTATGAAGCTGACATAATGCTTATTCCAAAAGCAGACAGAGACACCATAAAAAGAGAATGAGTGCATATCAGAGAACCTCAACAATATATTAGCAAATAGAATTCACCAACTCATACACCATGACTAAAAATTATTCATTCCAGTGATAGAAAGATGCTTTAATGTAAATGCAAGCCAATCAACATAAAACACCATACCGAAAAAGAAAAAAATCACACGATCATATCAAGAAATTTAGAAAAAGCATTTAATAAGATCCAGCACATATGATTAAAAAGTTTCAACTAGATAGGAGTTGGAAGAATATTTCTCAATATAGTCATTTACCACAAATGCATAGTAAACATACTCAATGGGGAAAAATAAAAGCATTTCTCCTAAGACCAGGAACAAGATATGATTGCACACTATCACCAATTTTATTAAATAGAGTAATAAAGGAAAAAGATATAAAGAGTGTTCAGACAGAAAAGGAAGAAGTCATGGTATCACTATTTTCATATTATATAATATTATAATTAGAAAATACTAAAGATAGTATAATAATACTACAAAAAAGAATCTAGTAAAAATAATAAAGTGTCAGGCTACAAAATTAATATGTAAAAAACCATGGCTTCCCTGTATACATAAAATTTAAAAAATAGGTTATATAAAAAATAATTCTAACCACAATTATGCCTCAGAAAATCAAGAAACTTGAAATTAATTTAACTAAAGAGGTGAATTCCTATACATAGAAAATTTCAAAACACTGCTTCAAGAAACAAAAAATAAAAACACATTTCTAATAGAATTCGTATTGCTCATCAATTGGAAGAATTAACATAATTAAAATGACTATACTCCAATCATTATATAGATTTACTCAATCCCTATAGTGATACCCATGACATATTTTAAAGAAATAAACAAATTAGTCTGGAATATATATGGAAATATAAACCTCCATAAATAGCTTATGCAATCCATAGAAAGAAGATTGTAATCATCCTTTCCTCAACCTCAAATTGTACTATAAAATAGTAGTCAATAAAACTGCATCATATTGGAATAAAGACAGATCATCATATCAATGGAATAGAACTGAATATCTATGGAATAGAATTGAAATGGAAAAGAATAGACACTCAGGTGTATGATCAATTAATCTTCAATAAAGGAGCACAAAATATGAAGCAGAGCAAGAACAGTCTTTTCAACAAGTGGTGTTGGATAAATTCTTTAGGAAAAAAAAAGTACTCAGACCTCTTTTTAATGCCATCCACAAAAGTAAATCAAAATGAATTTAGGACCTTGATATCAGACCTAAAACCATAGAGGAAAATATAATCACCACTGACCAAGTAAGTAGAAACCACGATAAACAAATTGGACTACATTAAACTAAGAAGTTTTTGCACCTCAAAGGAAATGGTGAGCAGAAAATTAAGACTTCCATGGATTGGGAGAAATTATTCCCCCAATAACTACCTGATAAGGGGTTAATATCTTAGATTTATAAAACACTGGTAGAGCTAAATAAGACAAAAAAAAAAAACCCTCCAATCTCATAAAAAAAAAATAGAAAGAAGAGATAAACAGAAACTTCCTCAAAGAAGAAATATAAAAGGTACATAAAAAATGTTCCACATCATTAATTACTAGGGAGAGGCAAATCAAAATAATCATGAGATATCATCTCATGCCACAGAAACTGGTACTAATCAAAAAGCACAAGAACATTCAGTGCTGACATAGAGAAAAAAAGACATTTACTCACTGTTGGTAAAAATGTCCACTACTTCACCATTTTTGGAAAAAATTTGGACAGTCTTTGAAAATTTTTGAAATTGATCTTCCATATGAACCTACAATATCATTCCTGGGAATATACCTTATGGGTCCAAAAATACAATGTATAAAAATGCATTTGCACTCCTATGTTCATTGCAATACTTTTCACAATAGCCAGAATCTGTAAACAATCGAAGTGCCTAAGAGCAAATGAATGGATAAAGAAAATATGGTACATCTACACAATGAAATACTACTCAGCGGTTAGGATAACGAAGTAATGAAATTTCCTTATACATGGGTTGATATGAAGAATATAACGTTGAATGAAATGAGTCCAAGAAAAATAGACATAGAATTATTGCACTCATTTGTAATGTAATAAAAAAAGATTTGATGGTGATAATAGCCAAAGGCAATACAGACATGGGTCAGAAGGACCAGTCCATGGTATGAAACTTGCCATAAATAGTGAGGGAGTGCAGTTATGACAGAAAAAAGAGCACTATGATAATGATAGATGGAAATGATCACTCTGCACAAGATCTGGGTGCTGAAAAAGATAAAGTGATATGCATGATACCCTTTAAGTCACAATGTGGCAAACAGTGCCTAAAAGGAAAAAAGGAGTGGAAAGAGACAGAGAGAGGAAAAATAAAATTGTCTTACATAGAGGCAGGCAGGTGGTGGGAGAGTGTAGGGGTGATGGCAGGAGTGAAACTGGGGACATAGGTAGATGGAAGTGTTCACAAGTGAAGGGATATTTATTGTACACTGTATGACTTAAACTCATTTGTGAACAACATTGTAGCTGTGTATCTCATGGTTATTCATTTAAAAGTCTACTAAAAAAGGGGTCTGGAGGAATAGCACAGTGGTAAGGCATTTGCCTTGCATGTGGCAATCCCAGGATAGACCCAGTTTCAATTCCCAGCATCCCATATAGTACCCCCAAGCCTGCCAGGAGCTATTTCTGAGTGCAAAGCCAGGAGTAACCCCCTGAGTGTCACCAGGTATGGTCCCAAAGAACAAACAAACAAAAAAATGTACTCAAGAAAAAAAGAGAATTGCTAGCAAAAAGAAAGGGCAAAACAGATATTGTTTTAACCTTCAGGGAACTTAGGAGTTTCTAGAGAGGATAATTTAGCACATTAAATATGCATCATAACCAAAACACTAACAATAGAGAATAAGTATAGCTTATAACTTTAATATAGAGCAAGAAATTAAAGTGCTAGATAATAAATTAGCAAGATCATTTAAATTTATTTCAAATTTGTGAGGAAGCCATAAGGACATTGTCTAAAAGGTGTGCTTTATCAAAACAAATACCATTTTGTTTGTTTGTTTTTTGTTTATTTTTGCCACACCCAATGATGCTCAGAGGTTATTTCTGGCTATGCGCTCAGAAATTGCTCCTGGCTTGGAGGGATATATGGGACCCCAGGGATCAAACCGCAGTCTGCCCTAGGCTAGCGCCGGCAAGGTAGATGCCTTATTGCTCTGTGTCACCACTCTTACCCCCTATTTTGTTATTATAAGATGTATAGCTTATGATGGTCTAAAGCAATTACTTGGCACAGTGTCATATACAAATTTAACAGTGTTGGTTATAGAATTTGATATCTGAATATATGATGAGTTTTATTAACAACATTTCTTCAATCAAGAAGTTATAGTAGTGGGGCTAGAGCATAGCAGTAAGGCGTTTGCCTTGCAAGCTGCCAACTTGGGCAGACCCAGGTTTGATCCCTGACAGCCCATAAGGTCCCTCAAGCCTGCCAGGAGCGATTTCTAAATGCAGAGCCAGGAGTAACCCCTGAGCACCACTGGGTGTGGCCCAAACTAAAATAGAAAAGCAAAAAGAAAAACAAAATAACAAAAAAAAAATTACCGCAAAATTTTAGTAATAGCAGCCATAGTACAAAACAAAATGCCAAGTGCTCTCCCACTTTTTCTGCAAGTGAAATTTTTTATATAAAATTTTAAAGAGCAAGTTAATTTAGTTCCTCTTGTTTAGGGAAAAAAGGGAAAATCGTTGGCCACACCTGGCAATTCTCAGGGCTTTACTCCTGTTTTCCACTCAGCAATCATTCCTAGTGTGATCAGGGGATCATATATGGTGCCAGGAATCAAGTTTATTTTGAATGCAATCAAGGTAAGTACCCTATTTGCTCTACTATCCTGCTGTCCTCATAGTTTATCTTTTGAAAATCTTTTTTCTTCCAAGTGATTCTGATGACATTTAAAGAACTTTCAAAAATTTTAAATTTAACTCTAAGTTCTCAATTATCTCTCTGGGTCTCTTTTGTTTAGGCTTTAGCTCACCAGGCCTACATTTATTTCCTTCAAAGCATCTCTTTTACTTCTGCTTTCTCTACCTCTTTTCTACTCCTTGCCTCTTTTAATATTTTTCTTCCATTTGTCTCAGTGTTTCTTTAATAATCAGTTCTCTAATAAAAATTATATCATTTTATGAGTTTTAATGATAAAAAGGATAAGTGACTCACATACTTTAAAATAAAAAATAACATTATTGTTAGTTCCTAGAGATCATAGAATAAATGTTTCTTTTGTATTTGTGGAAAATTTTGTTTTTGTGGAAAACCAAATATTGAATTGGGAATAAGTAAAATTAAACTGAAATTTTTGTGGTATTAATTTACTTATTATTTTTAAGTTACTACTGTAGTCAGTACTTCTTTGGTATAAATTGTTTTTATTATAATTTAGGTAAACATAGTTATAATAGTATTGAAGCTTATGTTATTGATGTACCTCATTACCACAAAGTGCCCAATTTCCTCTAACATTGTCCTTCTGTCAAATATAAGTACCATGGAAAAGAAACTTAGAGGCTATTTTCATAACAATCCCACTCAACAATGAAATGAACAAATTTTTGCTGGGTCAGGTTTTTAAAATCTTGAGTAAGGAAAGAGCAGTTATTTGGGTAATGACTGTGTATCATAATATAATGGCTACAAATATTACAGGATTTTACTGTTTTATTGATATTACCTATATCAATCCCATAAGTGTACTTTAAAAGATCAGCAAGCTGTGGTTTATATTATTTTTTATTTGGATGAATCAAAATTAATAAAAAATCATTAGATTTTGTAGTGTGAAAAGCTCCACCATGCCTGGTTTCCAATACTGAGATGACTGTCATGATTGTGGAATTGGAGACAGATTCATAGTATCTTAATGGTATATATACCTTAACTGGTATATATTCAATGCTAAAAATATAGAAGCATATTCCAGAACATCTATAATAATAAATTTTGGTCACATGATTGGTACTTTAGTATTTGTCACCTTTTAAAAGATGATTTATCTACATTTCAATTTGTTGAATTTAAGCAAAGTATATTATCATCAAAAACATTTATGTACCCATTCAACCAACCTGATAGAACAAAAACTAACCTGTTCCAAGCATAAGAAAACTGCCAACAAACCATACTGTTAGATAAAAATACTACTCTTTGAGATGTTCAACATATGAGCAGACTCTTTTAGATTTTATATTGTCCAAGCAAACACAATTAACCTAACAAATTATTTTAAACCTCTCTCATTTACACACTCATCTAAATGCAAATAGATACATATTCTTTGTTTTTCTAGAAAACTCTGACTAATTCAAATGTAAAAAAAATATTAACATTTATTGAATTTCTTGAATTGGTTGCTTATTGTTTTTATGTACTTTTCAAATGATGTGTTTTAAAATATTTACTCTACAGATTATTGGGGAGAATCTTTAGAAACTTTCTTTTTTAACTTTGGTTTTGATGTCATACCCAACAGTGCTAGGGGGACCAAACAGTGGTGGGTATCAAAGCCAGGATTCCTATATACAAAGCATATATCACAGAACCTTGATTTATCTCCTGGACTAGAAAACTTCCTTTTTCATTATAGCATATAAACATTAAACTACACCTGATTTATATCTAAAACAGTAAGCAGTAAGAAAATAGTATGTCACAGTTATACAAATAAATCTTCATCAATCCAAAAATAAAATAGTCTTATTTTAATATTATATATATTATGTTTTATTATGACCACTTTTAATAACACATCCGTAAAATTCCTGCTCAACCTCATGTTACCAAGAGCCAGTTTTCACTGCCTACAGCACACCACATAAATTTGTCCTTTAATATTTCTGTTCAAGAATATTCCAGACTTGACTCCTCTCTCCCCAATCTAAAAATATTTTTGTATGATCTCTTTTTTTGAGTACTGATCTTAGATGACACAAATATGCTCATGATTTCTACTTATCTTTTTATAGCTTCAATTTCCTCACTGAGCTTTATATTCAGCCCTCTAAGAATATAAATTCTAACCCTTAAACAAAAGTCTTACATGTATCTCAAACTCACTAATTTCCAATTAGCTCCTATTCCTGTAGTCATTGCTGGCATTCACTCAGTTGTTCTGTGCTTCTTTCTTGCTATTATATACCACATCTTGTTAATCACCAAATCCTCATTTTACTTGACAAAATTTTCCTGAAACATTTATTTCTCAGCTTCTTATTAAAGTTGTCTAGTCTACCACTCTTATAGGGATACTAACCCAGAAACTTAATTGGTTTTCTAATTCTTTTTTTCTTTATTCCTATATAGTTGTTTTACCATCTTATTTGACACACAAATTTTAAATTTATTTATATAAACTTTAAACTGTCTTTATCTATATATATATACATATATATAATATTTACTAAAGTCCTTTAGTTGTTAGAAAATGTTTTAAATCATCTGACCAAGTTCTTTATTTCTCACCTCTGTCTCTTTATAATATTGTTCTCATCACAATTATGAACAGCTGGTAAGCAGTTATAATGCATGACACACTTCCTATTAGCCTACAATGTCACCCAAATTATTTTTGGCTAAAAATTCATTGTAGACTTAATCTCTTCCTATAATGTTCTTCTGCTTCTGTCTCAGTTATCAAACTAGGCTAAGTAACTTCTATGCTACCAAAATAATCCCTGCATCTGTCATTTTAGTTGTTTTACCCAATTGATTTACTTGTTTATAGCTATCTTTTTAAACAAAATCAAAAAGAAATTCCTTAATAATCTGGACGTATAAACATAGCTGAGTACATAGAAGTTATGATATATTTGATAGAGAAATAAATGAATATACTGAAAACCTTTAACAAGATAGTTCTGTTTTTTCATATTAGAATATTTTGTACCAAGGATTCCAGTGCAAGACTTACTTTCACTTGTAGTTTTAAAAATGTCATCTGCTTTGACTAATCAAGATTTATTTTATCTGAACTTGATTTTAGAAGCTTCAACTAAGCTTATTTATATTTTTAAATTTGGCTGTTTTTAAAGAACTAGTATATTGGAATTAGTATGGAATTATAGTGTAGGTGTAATTATAGAATTACATATATATCATTAGAATATTAGAGAAAATTAATTCATATTTTAGTTCATTTATTTACTCATGCTTCAAATAATAATTGAATGTTCATTATGTATCAGCATAGTATTAATAGAACAATTGTGAACCCATGGTAAATCTCATCTGTATGATACACTGGGTTAAATTAATGGTAGCAAAACTGAAGATTGTAATAATAGGAACTTGGTAGATGTGCCAGAGATATAATACAGAAGTTAAAGTACTTTCACTTGAATATGGCCAATCTGGGTTGGACCTGGCACTACATAAGGTCCTTCAAGTCCATCAAGAATGGTCTCTAAGCCAAAAGTCAGGATTAAATCCTGATCACTGCTCAAACCAAAGAAACATAAAGCAAAAATATTAGTATTCTCAACAGTGTTACAAGAAACAAACAACCCCATCAAAAATGAGTAAAAGTGATCAACAGAAACTTTTTCAAAAATGTACAGAATAAAAAGCAATAGTACAGTGGATAGGGCATTCGCCTTTAATACTCACCAACCAGAATTTTATCCCTTTCATTTATTTGGTCCCCCAAGTCATGCCATGAGCCAAGCTCAGAGCCAATTCCTGAGCAGAGCCAAGTGTGACCTCAAAATAATAAACAAGGGACCGGAGAGTTAAAGTGGAGGTAGGGATTTTGCCTTGCATGCAGAAGGACGGTGGTTTGAATCCGGCATCCCATATTGTCCCCCGAGCTTGCCAGGAGCGATTTCTAAGTGTAGAGCCAGGAGTAACCCCTGAGCACTGTTGGTTGTGACCCAAAAACCAAAAATAAAATAAAATAAACCAAAAAAAGTCATACAAAAGATATAAGGAAAATACAATGCAGCACTATCATCAGGAAAATGCAAATCAAAACAATGAGAGATAACATCTCACATCAGTGAGATTGGCACATAATCAAAAAAGAACAAATACTTTGTTGGTATGGATATGGAGGAAAATGACCATTCAATACTAGTGAGAATGTTGACTGGTCCAGTTTTTTGAAAAACAATAAGGACACAGGATGATCTCTCTCATATGCGGGATATAAAGAAACATAGCAATGGTATGTATATAGCAATGGTATAACAAATACCTAAGACAAAAGAAACTTCTTCAGGAGGAAGGTTACTACTAGGGCTGGGATGAGATAAAGGTAGAGGAATACCCTGGTAGAGGGTATGCTGGAATGTTTTATCACCAAAACGCTACCTTTAACAGTTTTGCAAGTCAAGGTGTATAAAATAAAATATAATAAAATAAAATACATTATGTTAAAATTACCTAAAAATACTAAAAAAATAAAACTACCATAAACAGTAAGGAAAACACAGAAGTTAACAACAAAATGGAGTCTACTTTAAGCTGTATGTGTAGTTTTGTAATCATTGGGTTGAGGAACTGTCATAGGGAATCTCTGCTTCCAAAAATATATCTAAGCACTTTGTTTATAAATATTTTATATTTATTATAAATATCAAAATTTTAAATCCATGTCTTTCTTAACAGATTGTGTAAGGAGGTTCACATGCTGTCAAGTTAACATAGAATCAGGGAAAGGAAAAATCTGGTGGAACATCAGGAAAACCTGCTACCGAATAGTTGAGCACAACTGGTTTGAAAGTTTCATTGTTCTCATGATCTTGCTCAGCAGCGGTGCTCTGGTAAGTGACAATCTAACAACTAAAGCAGTGTACAGTATTTTAAAGGTGAGTAGTAAATAAAATATTACAACTTATTTTGACCAAAACTCAATCTCTGTAATTTAAATCAAGGACAGAATTTTAGTTTAGCTCAGTAAATATTTAATCAGCATCATTACATCTTAATACATCTTAATACATCTTGCTGTCCTGAATTCAAAGACGGAAAAAAGCACTTTTCTCTAGAAATAAAGACATTAATTGGGAAGAGAGAGGTGCACGTTGATATAAAACAGGGATGTGTTTTTTTTTTTTTTTTTTTTGGTTTTTGGGCCACACCCGGCGGTGCTCAGGGGTTACTCCTGGCTGTCTGCTCAGAAATAGCTCCTGGCAGGCACGGGGACCATATGGGACACCGGGATTCGAACCAACCACCTTTTGGTCCTGGATCGGCTGCTTGCAAGGCAAACGCCGCTGTGCTATCTCTCCGGGCCCAGGGATGTGTTTTTAAGTGAAGCATATGTACATGGCAAAACTCTGGTAAAGAGAACAGTTATCTGCCTCGGGTTTCAGAAAGGTAGACAAATAGATAACTTTTTTTTTACTAAATTTAGAAAGATTATAGGAATTTTCCAGTTAGGAAAGATGTGCTAAGAGAACAAGTAGACAATGTATAGACATATAAAACTTTAGAAATCAAAAGGTATTAACAGATGGAAATACATTAAACTGAGAAGCTTCTGCACCTCAAAGGAAATAGTGCTC
Organism: Suncus etruscus; assembly: GCF_024139225.1. Classification (NCBI taxonomy): domain Eukaryota; kingdom Metazoa; phylum Chordata; class Mammalia; order Eulipotyphla; family Soricidae; genus Suncus; species Suncus etruscus. Next base: position 100,769,159 of record NC_064852.1, read on the forward strand.
AGGATACAAGAGCCACCCACTGAGTGGGAGAAACTATTCACCCAATACCCATCAGATAAGGGGCTAATCTCCAAAATATACAAGGCACTGACAGAACTTTACAAGAAAAAAACATCTAATCCCATCAAAAAAATGGGGAGAAGAAATGAACAGACACTTTGACAAAGAAGAAATACAAATGGCCAAAAGACACATGAAAAAGTGCTCCACATCACTAATCATCAGGGAAATGCAAATCAAAACAACGATGAGATACCACCTCACACCAGAGAATGGCACACATCACAAAGAATGAGAATAAACAGTGTTGGCGGGGATGTGGAGAGAAAGGAACTCTTATCCACTGCTGGTGGGAATGCCGTCTAGTTCAACCTTTATGGAAAGCAATATGGAAATTCCTCCAAAAACTGGAAATCGAGCTCCCATACGATCCAGCTATAACACTCCTAGGAATATACCCTAGGAATATAAAAATACAATACAAAAACCCCTTCCTTACACCTATATTCATTGCAGCACTATTTACCATAGCAAGACTCTGGAAACAACCAAGATGCCCTTCAACAGACGAATGGCTAAAGAAACTGTGGTACATATGCACAATGGAATATTATGCAGCTGTCAGGAGAGATGAAGTCATGAAATTTTCCTATACATGGATGTACACGGAATCTATTATGAAATAAGTCAGAGAGAGAGAAACGCAGAATGGTCTCACTCATCTATGGATTTTAAGAAAAATGAAAGACATTCTTGCAATAATAATTTTCAGACACAAAAGAGAAAAGAGCTGGAAGTTCCAGCTCACCTCAGGAAGCTCACCACAAATAGTGATGAGTTTAGTTAGAGAAATAACTACATTTTGAACTGTCCTAATAGAATGTATGAAGGAAATGGAGAGCCTGTTTAGAGTATAGGCGGGGGGTCGGGTGGGGAGGAGGGAGACTTGGGACATTGGTGATGGGAATGTTGCACTGGTGATGGGGGGTGTTCTTTACATGACTGAAACCCAAACACAATCATGTATGTAATCAAGGTGTTTAAATATAATAAATTAAAAAAAGAAATTAAAAGGTATTCAAGAAATTGAATGTATTCAATTTCAATTGAATAGTCAATACCCAATTAAAATATAAAAGAAACAATAGTTTCTGAGAGAACAAAGACTACCTAAAGTAGGAAGGAGCATAGGAAGGGAAAGGTCTCTGGAATGTGGTGAGTTTGACACTTTGATGATGGGCATGGAGTGGGCCCCAAATATAAAAAAAAAAAAAAAACTTACATTGCATTCTTTTAAAAATAATTTAACCTCAGCAAATTCATAATTTTAAGTAATATTGAAATTCAAATTTTAGTATGTGCTGCGTAAAGGAAGTAAATACAGGTAATATGGTAGTGTCCCGAAATATTGTGACAAAGATAAAGGATATCATAATCATACTGCATTTTGTAATAAGAGAAAATAGACATTAGTTTCAGGGTGATAATATGATAAATTTATTTCTCTTGTACATGTACTAACACCTTCAATAAAGGTAGAATGACTGGAGAGAGTTACAAGATCCCTGAACCATGTCTTATTTTTCCTTCCATCTTACTATAAAGGGCTTGAGCTAGAAGAAGTTAACTAATATATTACCATGGATTATCTAGTATAAATTTGTGTTTCTTGTGTTACCAGAATCATAAGCTTTAAGTTATACATGGACTGACATTTGAATAATACTTCCACAGGCTTTTGAAGATATATATATTGAAAAGAAAAAAACCATTAAGATTGTCCTTGAGTATGCTGACAAGATATTCACTTACATATTTATTTTGGAAATGCTTCTGAAATGGATAGCATATGGTTATAAAACATACTTCACCAATGCCTGGTGTTGGCTGGATTTCTTGATTGTTGATGTAGGTAATTTTGAGTAAATTTTAGATACTTTACCTAATTATTGTAGTATAAAAACTCTATTTTAAAATGTTAGTTTTATTTTAATTTTTTATCATTATTATTGTTTTTCTTTTGTTTTGTTTTGCTTTGTTTTGGGCTACACCCGGTGATGCTCAGGAGCTACTCCTGGTTATGCACTCAAAAATGGCTCCCGGTTTGGGGGATTATATGGAATGGTGGGGATTGACCCCAGGTCCCTCCTGGGTCAGCTGCATGCAAGGAAAATGCCCTACTGCTGCACTATCACTCCGCCCCCCCTTTTTTAATTTTTGGCTACAACCAGAGCTGCTTAGTTCTTACTCCTGGATTTGCACTGAGGTCATTCCTGCTTGGTTTTGAGGAATTATACTGGGATCAAACTCCTATCAGTTGCATGCATTGTAAGAGTATTATCTCCTTACTATTGCTTCAAGACCTATTTTTATTTTTTAATGCATTATAGTTGAGTAATGTATTTATATTACAGTGGTCTTGATATTATGCTTTGGAGAGATTTTGTTTTGTTTTGTTTTGTTTTTGACCATAATCACCAGTACTCAAGTGTTATTCCTGGTTTCATGCTAGGGATAAATCCTCATAACACACTTTATGGGATATCAGGAATTGAACCCAGTGCAAGACAAGTGTCCTACCAGTTGAACTATCTTTTCAGGTCCATTTATTTATGTTCTTTATGTATACAGTTAACTTCTCAAATCACCATCAGGCCCAAAATCTCCTCATCTACTTATCCCCAATAAGTACTCAATTTTTATTTAGCACCACAATTCTATCAGTTGATATTATCTATTTTCTTACTTTGTTTTGTATATGCATATATGTGTTTGTGCATCATGATCCAGTCATCTGCTAAGGAAACCTTGGTCATTTTCCTTAGATATTACAAATAATGCTGTGATAAACATTGTAGTGGATATACCATTTTGTTTACAGGTAGTTTTATAACATATTTTAAAATTAATATATTAATATTCTTTGGACATAGACACAGAAGAAGTAGATAGTTAAATAGTAGCTCTACTTTTAGCTTCTTTAGAAATGCATGCTATTTTCTAAAATAACTATGCAATTTACATTCCCAACAATCTGCATAAGAGTTCCTTTTCCAGGCTGGAGAGATAGCCTGGAGGTAAGGGCATTTGCCTTGCATGCAAAAGGACGGTGGTTCAAATCCTGGAACCCCATATGGTCCCCCAAACCTACCAGGAGGAATTTCTGAGCAGAGAGCCAGGAGTAACCCCTGAGGGCTGCCAGTTGTGACCCAAAAAAACAAACAAACAAAAAAAGAAGTTCCTTTTCCTCCACACGTCCCAACATTTACTATGATGATGATGATGATGATGATGATGATGATGTGTAGTGGTATTCTATTTTTCTTTTGGTTTGTAAATGCCTACTATTTATTGGTTATCTTTATTTTTTATATGTCTATTGTTCTTGTATATGTCCCACTATGTTAAAATATTATGCTTTTTTTTTTAACTATTTAGCATTTTGGGAGAGTAGTTTAAGAGTGTTTTAAAAGAGTATTTATTTTTACTAAAAAGTTTCTTCTAAAACTTCTAGTTATTACGGAGAGATAGCACAGTGGCATTTGCCTTGCAAGCAGATGATCCAGGACCAAAGGTGGTTGGCAGCTATTTCTGAGCAGACAGCCAGGAGTGACCCTGCGCACTGCCGGTGTGGCCCAAAAAAACAAAAAAAACAAACTTCTAGTTATTATATATCTTAAATTTTGTTTGTATTTAGAAGTCAGAGACTTATGTTTATAGTTACCTAATGTAATTAGTAGAAATATAGTTTCAGACTAAAAGAATCCTCCAATGTAAATATATGATTCTAAAATTTATGACTTATTCTCTCATGTGTTTTTAATCAGAGATGAACATATATATTTTAAATAAATATAAGCATTGAGTATTATTTCTATTAGACCAAAAATAAATAAATAAAATAAAAAACCAGAAAGGTCACAGCATATAGGACAAATACTTTGCATGCAGCCAACCTAGATTTGACTCATGGAACTACAGATTATAGGAGTAATTTCTGAGCTCAGAATCAAGAGTTATTAGCTCTTAGCACTGCTGGGTGTGATCCCCAAATAAAATAATAATAATATAAAAATAAATATCAAATATCAGTGGAAATTAAAAGGGCCAAACCACAAATTAAAGAACAAATATTAATTTTTATATTATAAAATTATAAAATAAAAGAGAATGGATGAAGGATATATTAGGTTGCCTGATAAGATCTCAAGTCTACATAAAAGTTGTGACTCTAAAGCCCAAAAGAGTGTTAAGAATAAACATGTTAATTCAAAATCTTCATCTCAATCAGAGTAATGAGAAAATCCACATGAGTCATAACCGCTTTCTTCATTTCAGACATTTAATTCATCATTTTTCTCTAGAGTGCCAGTGAAGCACAGAAACAGCCATTAAAATTTCCATATAACAATTGGGCCCAGATTGATAGTATAGTGGCTAGGGCACTTTCTTTGCATGTACCCAACGTCATTCAATCTGTGGCACTCAGTATGGTCCCTTGTGCCCACCAGAAGCAATCCTTGAGAACAGAATTAATAGTACAGTTGCATGTGGTCCCAAAACAAAGAAAATTAAATTTTATACAGTAAATTCAAAAAATCGGGGCCAAAGCTTTAGCAACACCGGCCTTGTGTGTGGCCAACCAGGTTTGTTTGTTTGGTTTGGTAGTTTGTTTTGGTTTTGGGGTCACACCCGGCAGCGCTTAGGGGTTACTCCTGGAAGGCATTGTCCTTCTGCATGGAAGGCAAATGCCTTACCTCCAAGCTATCTTGCCAGCCCGGCCAACCAGGTTTGATCCCCAGCATCCCATATGGTCTCGCTACCAGGAGCGATTCCTGAACCCAGAGAACGGAGTAACCCTAAGCGCTGCTGAGTGTGGCCCAAAAACAAATCAAACAAACAAACATTTCAAGAACTTTTAAGTACTTAGATGATAGAAAATCTATGACAGCTTCTCTTTACTTTTATTATTATTATTACTATCATCATCATCATCATCATCATCATCATCATCATCATCATTATCATCATCAGGTTGGGGGCCTACTCAGTGGTGCTCAGGGATTAATCGTGGCTCTGTACTCAAAGATCATTTTTAGCAGACCTGCAGACCATTAGTATAGCACAGATCGAACTTGGGAAAGCATAGAAGTCAAACATACTACTCACTGTACCACTTCTTTGGCCCTATATATATTTTATTTCTAATAAAGTGAAAATAAGTATATGAGCACTTTTATAAAGTAAGAAAGAGATCAGTATAGAGCTTATGAAGTTCAGAGAATTCAAACATGAATTAATGGTACAACATACATTATCAATTCATTCTTAGAGAACTCTCTACTTTTTACACAGACACACATCTAGTACATTTTATACTTATGTTTTATATATATATACATACAACATATAACTGCTGAACTAATGTCCTGACTTCAATAGTAGATATATAATTTAATAATATATAAAATTCTATCCTAATTTTATTATTTAAAAACTGTTTTTAATTCATAACTTCTATCTTTCAATATTATATTTTCAAGAAGATGTATGACCACCTTTAGCTTCAGAGTTACACACTTTGTTATGTCTTTGGTTTTAATTCAATGGAAATTTTGACAGCTACTCTAAATATATATTCAAATTATATTAAAGAAGCCATAATCATTGTCTTTTTTTTTCTTTTGGTTTTTGGGACACACCCAATGATGCTCAGGGGTTACTCCTGACTCCTGGCTATGCGCTCAGAAATCGCTCCTTGTTTGGGGGACCATATGGGACACCAGAAAATTGAACCTTGGTTCGTCCTAGGCTAGCATGCGCACAGCAGACACCTTACAGCTTACGCCACCACTCTGACTCCTCCTTGTCTTAAAATGTATGAAAAAACATGTATTTTCATTTACATTTTTAAAAAATCTTTTTTTTTTTTTTTTTTTTTTTTTTTGGTTTTTGGGCCACACCCGGTGACGCTCAGGGGTTACTCCTGGCTATGCGCTCAGAAGTCGCTCCTGGCTTGGGGGACCATATGGGACGCCGGGGGATCGAACCGCGGTCCGTCCTGGGCTAGCGCAGGCAAGGCAGGCACCTTACCTCCAGCGCCACCGCCCGGCCCCATACATTTTTAAAAAATCTAATTACCCACTTTACTTTTTGTTTGTTTTGGGCTATACTTCATGGTGCTTAGGATTTACTCTTGGTGGAGCTTAGGGACCATAAGGGGTGCAAGAAATCGAATCTATATCCACCATACGAAAGGCAAACGCTTTATACATTGTATTCTGGCCCTCTTATTTTTTAGTCAAAATTACTTTAAAAGTTTTTAGGTAATAACTATATATCTTGATGCAGAAAATATTGTTTTTGTTGAGCTTCTCAGTGATCTTTTGAACTGACTTTTTCATTTTATGTTTTGCTGTTCTATTGCAATAGCTAATGAAAATTTTATATTTTGTAGGTTTCCTTGGTTACTTTAGTTGCAAACACTCTTGGTTATTCTGATCTTGGCCCCATTAAATCCCTTCGGACCCTGAGGGCTTTAAGACCATTAAGAGCTTTATCTAGATTTGAAGGCATGAGGGTAAGAAAACTTACATTAATATTCTTATTGTTAATAAAATATAAAATATGAAAAAATTATGTATAGACGTTATGGCATTTATATTTCTATAACTACTACATTGTGTAGACTTAGGTAATTGTATGCATGTGTACATACACATAGAAATCTGGTTTAGACTGCTTTAATAAATAAGAAATCAATTATTGTTATACTCTATATAATATTTCTTTAATGATTTAAATAAGTGATTTCTCTCTTTTTTAAAGGAAAACCTTCCTTTAATCAGGAAATTCAGTTTAAAGGGCTGCTACTAGCATGGACATAACTTTTCATGTACAAGTCTTTAGAATAGATCTATATAAGATGCTCAAAATTTTTTAAGATGCTATTCTGGATAGGGTCATAAGTTAGGGTCTTAAAGCAACATCAGGTTACTGTTAATTTCACCCTTATACTATATTTAGAAGACTAAATCTGAGAATTTTCTTAATTTGTACTAGGCTACATTATTCCTGAAGATATTACAAACAAGATAAGATAAATGACTTCTAACAGCCTAGCCTTAAGAGCTATATTAAACCTACCACTCTTTTTTAAAATAGAGGGAGGACAACCAGTTATTTTTTCTGGTTACTTCATATCTCATGTGGTGCTCTTCTTAATTCCTTTCCAATTTTATGTCTGCTTTTTCACATCTCTGCTGTTCTCTAGCATGTGATGATCTTCCTTGGCTTGCCTCAAAACTAACAATATAACAGAAAAAGTGTACCTTATCTGTCTACCAGGCATAACCATGATATCCCCTATGAACTTATTTATACAGTTAATTGCTTCTCTACTTGTAATCTCTGAACATATAGGCATACAGATAAGTTTAGCTCTCTAGTTTTTTTAGTAATATCTACTGGCATCATCTGACAAACTTACTAGAGAGAAAAAATCCCAGGCTTTAACCCAACATACTAAATCATAATTTCTGAGACAGGATTCATCTGAAATTTCAGGTGAATCTTAGACAGTTTAGTTTAATAGTCTTCATTCTTATGCCTGCTGATATTATGGTCATATGTACTGCCTCTATACATTATGACTTTAAAAAAATCATGTTTATAGCAAAAGTAATTTTTTGAGTACAATTTAAATTTTTTATTTAATTTTTAGCTAGAGAGCTAAAAACTTGCACTTTTGTCCAGAAAGATAATATTCGAATTTATGGATATTATTTGCTTTGATGGTATGAGACTATAATCTAATAATAACTTGGGGCTTAGTCCTGTGATTCCAAAATACAGTATAGTTTATTTTCATCAAGAATATGAGGCCTGGGGCCGGGCGGTGGCGCTAAAGGTAAGGTGCCTGCCTTACCTGCGCTACCCTAGGACGGACCACGGTTCGATCCCCCGGCGTCCCATATGGTCCCCCAAGCCAGGAGCGACTTCTGAGCGCATAGCCAGGAGTAACCCCTGAGCGTCACCGGGTGTGGCCCAAAAACCAAAAAAAAAAAAAGAATATGAGGCCTGTGCGGTGGTGAAAGCGGTAAGGTATCTGCCTTGCCTGTGCTAGCCTATGACAGACTATGGTTTGATCCCCCAGTGTCCCATATGGTTCCCCAAGCCAGGAGAGATTTCTGAGCGCATAGCCAGGAGTAACCCCTGAGCGTCACTGGGTGTGGCCCAAAAGCAAAAACAAAACAACATACTTACTTCTATAATTATACTCCTTCTGAATCAGTTTTATTACTTGACACTTCTTTTCTTTGTTTAGTTTTCTATAAAACCAGTAAATTGGATGCAGGAAAATATTTCTATGTATTTGGAGGACAACTTATAATTCATTAACTATGTGAGAGAGAAAGAGTTATTTATTCTTTAGTGGTGTTTTGAAGAATAAATAATATTTTATTCTTTTGTATTTAAAATTCTTTAAGTCTTGAGGCTCCTAAAGTTGTCTTTCTTAAATGGCATCTTATCTGAGCAAAAGACTTCCATAGATGCCTGACTCACATTCTTTTAAGAAACATTTTAACCCCCAACTCCATCATTTTTGTCTATGAAGAATACAATGATGATTAGATACTAATCCCTCAGGAGTGAGCAGCCACAAGGGTCATGATGAGACAGACAGGAAAACAGTAAATTGTACTGTGACATCTACTATCAGAGTAAGTGATAAATGCCACAGGAACAGGGAAGTGGAGGTAGCTGCCTAGGGAAGCTGTGAAGGTTTCACCAGTTGCTGACACTGGTGTTATGAAAGAACAATTACCACTGATAGATAAGTCACACACAGACAGGCATTCTAGGCAGGGACACTAGACAGTAGAGGAGCACATTGCTGTGTTGAAGCCTTGTTTGAACAATGCCTAGAACAATCGTGTCAAAATGATAAGCTATGTGGAGTGGTTAGCAGTAAATAAATAATTCAAAATAGGCTGCCTTGAGAAAGAAAGAAAAGGAGAGAGAAAAGTGAGAGAGGAGAGAGAAAGGATCAAGGATAGAAAAAGGGGGAGAGAGAAAATGAGGGAAGGAAAGATAAAGGCGGAGACAGAAGAGAGAGAGAGAGAGAGAGAGAGAGAGAGAGAGAGAGAGAGAGAGAGAGAGAGAGAATGTCTGCCATAGAGGCAGACAGTGGGGGAGTCCAGAGGAGAGTGGTAAGCAAACTGGAAATATTGGTGGCAGGAAATGTGCCCTGGTGAAGGGATGGGTGTTTTACATTATGTAACTGAAACTGAATTATGAACAACTCTGTAACTATTTTACAGTGATCAAAATTTAAAAAATTAAAAATAGGCTGTCCTAGACTTACCACTTTGTTATTCTCTGCTCCTGATTTTTCTAATCCTTTAAGAATCATGTACAGTGTAAATTTAAATTTATTTATTATTTTATATTTTATCTATTTTATTTTATTATATTTATTACATTTTATTATTTTAATATTCATTAAATATAAATAAGTATATATTATGTCGATAAGTATAGTATACCCATATAATACCCACATAAAAACCTCTTCGATAATAACCATTATACTGGATTGAGGTCAACAAGCCAAAATCTATTTTCTTATTTTGTAAAGTGGGATTTATGATCTCTATCATGTCTTCTTATTTATATTTAGCATTTGCTACAGTTGCAAACTGAATAGTTGCAAAAGAGATCATATAACTTTCAAAGTCTAAATATTTAAGAAATGTATGCCAGTACCTACTCTAGACTTGAAGGTTGTCAGATGTCATATTAACATCATAATAAATTCTATATGAGAAAAAGGAGGGAACAATACATTTTATTTAATAAATTAGGTTAATTTTAACATATTTACATTAAAAAAGAAAATACTCTTGAAGTATAAGAAAATTGGTAAATTTTTAAAGGATGAGCTAATTAAGAAAAACTGATGTAATATATTCAAGTTAAAACTGGAGACACTAGTAACCAGTGCAGATAAAATGGTAAACAGTATCAATAGAAGTATTTAAGATAAATTATATTTCAATTTTTTCTGAGGACATTATAAATACATTTATTAAAATAATATGTATGTAAAATAATTTTAGGTTAGAGTGATATATTTTTAAAAATTATTCTTATTCTGCAAGTGTGAAAACTAAATTCTAAAATTTGGATTTGATATCGCTATCTCTCATCCCATATTATACAACAACCAGCTAAATTATAGGGCACACACCACTGAAAAGAAATAATCAGTCTTGGGTTGTAGAGCTAGTATAGGGGAAGGCACTTATTTGGAGCGTAGCCACAGTGATTTGCTCCCTGGCACTGCACGTGGTCCCTGAGCACTTCCAGGAATGACTTCTAAACACAAAACAAATCACACATACCCACATACAAAAAAACTCCACCAAACTTCTAATCACAAAATTTAGGGCTGATAATTATGGTCTATACTCCTGGAAACCACCACTCAAAATTGGAAAAATCTCCAAATATTAACTCCAGTTTATATACAATAGTAATTTCTTTGTGTAGAACTTTTGACACTGGTGATTCTAATACGATGAACTTTTAAATGTATGTTTTTAATATTTATGTTTACAAATTTTTTTCTTTTCTAGATCATGCAGCTTTTCTGACTTCACCTTATACACATCAGGTTTTTGTTCTTTGGATTTTATTTTTGTTTAATTCTATCATGCATCTTAGCTATTTTGTTTCATTTTTTGTTAATTTCATTGTGGGTTCATCATGTACTTTTGTAAAATTATTGCTCACAGGGTTCCTGTTTCTTTTGTATGGCTCTGCTCAGTGCTGAGCTTATAATGGGCAGTCAGCAAATATATGTCTTAAGAAGGCTTTTCTAATTTCTTCCATTCTAACAATAGTCTAACTGTATTATGTTGATGCTGCTTATTTAGGACTTTGTAGGATTCCTAATCATCCTTTTCTTTCTCTTGAACACTAGGTGGTTGTGAATGCACTCATTGGTGCAATTCCTTCCATCATGAATGTGCTGCTTGTGTGTCTTATATTCTGGCTAATATTTAGCATCATGGGAGTGAACTTATTTGCTGGCAAGTTCTATGAGTGTGTGAACACTACAGATGGGTCACGGTTTCTTAAACATCAAGTTGAAAATCGTTCTGAGTGTCTTGCTCTTATAAATGTTAGTCAAAATGTGCGATGGAAAAACCTGAAAGTGAACTTCGATAATGTTGGATTGGGCTACCTGTCCCTGCTACAAGTTGTAAGTGACCACACTTTAATAAATTCTTTAGACTGTCGTGGCCATTTTTGTGGAGAATGCAGAAGTATGTGTTACAGAATATGAAGAATGTATGAAGAATGTGATAATCACATTCTTAATATTAGTGAGATCCTTAATTTGATTGCTGGCAGTGCATCTTTCTCTCCCAGGTATAACTAGCAGGTATATCTTTCTCTCCCTGGGTATATCTAGCAGATGTACCACCTGGTCTGAGCCCGCTATGTGTGAACCCAATAAAAATTAAAAAATGGGCTTACTCTTTCTTAGAACACTCAGATATCGACTTGCAATCAAGTGCTTAGATTCAGAGCATTTGACATGGTTATTTATCCATACATAAATTATTGGTGTAATTCCTCCATACAAAAAAAAAACAGCCAATAATTGCACTGTATAAATTTTGCTAAAAAAATGTGTAGTAATTTTCAGGCTGAAATTTTTGCAAAACTACATAGGAGAGGGACTTTCCAGTATAACCTTAAGAATCCTTAGTGGGGAAATTTAATTTCCTACAGTATGTATAAAATTTTCCCCTATTCTACTAGAAAAAATATAAGTTTTGTGTAAAATTAATAAGCCCTTATATAAGTCTGGAAATACTTTCATGTTACTTTAGAGATATATGATGTGACTTAATTATCTGTCCTCTTTATCCTTATGAACATCTTTCTATTACATTGATAGTTTGAAATATAATAAAATTTGATAATTTTTGGATCACTTAGCAAACTTTATAACATTAATCACACTATATTTATGGTTGATCAGAGTATGAGTTTATATTCAGAATCTATAAATGCTATATTTACAGGCTACATTTAAGGGATGGATGGATATTATGTATGCAGCAGTTGATTCTGTTAATGTAAGTACCATAAAACTAGACCTATTTCTTAGGCTCCATCGTTTAGTTTTTCAATAGTAACTAAATCTAAGAAGTCTTTGATATACAGACATACAATGAGTCACTTCCACTTAGTAGTAGCCTAATGGTTAGTTATACATCATTTGAAAATATAACTGCTCTGCCACAATATAGAAGCTCTAAAACTGCTGAGCAAGTTAACTTCTCTGGGCCTTTTAATCTAAAAAAAGAAAACTCAATACCTATCCCATGTAGCTGTTTAGCATATCTAACTAGAATGATAGAGGTCTGTAAATATTTTCTCAGCAAAATAAAAATAAAGTTACATTTTATAGTGTTTATTGTTTGGAGGTTGTTATTTTTTTTAATTAGCTTTCGTGCCACACCCAATGATGATCTGGCTTTGCACTCAAGAATTTGTCCTGGAGCTGCTCTGGAGACCATATAAGGTGCCAATAATTTTGCATACAGGTCTGTTGCACACAACTTGGGCCTGAACTATTGTTCTGTCCCAAATTTCATTATTTTTAATATTAAAGTGACTCAGAGAATTTATTTCAATAAGTTACATATAAAGTACATATGAACACTACTGGCAAGATTATATTATCCAACAATCTAGTGAGTACAGTTATATTTTTAAATAATATGTTTGTAAAATAAATCAGCAAAATTTATATTATGGGGATCATTTTTTATGTTTTTTATAAATAAAATATGTATTTACATCATTTAATTACTAAAGTTTGCTATTAATCTAAGAATATGAACTACATATTTATTTGTTGTCATTTTAACATTACATTTATGAACTTTTTAAACATGTGACATTAATTTATTGTTCATAATTTTGAAAAAAATATTTTATCCTTCATTCTGTTTACCTAGAATAGTATTGTTTAAATTACCTTGAAAACTGCATGTAAAACAAAATGTTGAATGTTACTACAAACATACAATATCATTTTTGTTCATTTTATAGGTAGACAAGCAGCCCATATATGAATACAATCTCTACATGTATCTTTACTTTGTCATCTTTATTATCTTTGGTTCATTCTTCACTTTGAATTTGTTCATTGGTGTCATCATAGATAATTTCAATCAACAGAAAAAGAAGATAAGTATTGCAATTTTTTAACTAAAAAGCACCTTCCTAGCATATCATACAATTCAAGTTGATATTAATTTTAATTATCATTTATAAAGTATTTATCAAATAATTATTCAGTATATCTTTATGGGTGTTTAATTTAGTTTGCCACTTAATAGAAAATAATTAACTTTTGGGGCCGGGCGGTGGCGCTAAAGGTAAGGTGCCTGCCTTGCCTGCGCTAGCCTTGGACGAACCGCGGTTCAATCCCCCGGTGTCCCATATGGTCCCCCGAGCCAGGAGCAACTTCTGAGCACATAGCCAGGAGTAACCCCTGAGCGTCACCGGGTGTGGCCCAAAAACCAAAAAAAAAAAAAATTAACTTTTAAATCATAATTATTAAAAAAAGACAACAGTTCTGTTTTCCCAGTGTTCTCTGTAAAATTTCAATAAGAAATATTTATGATTTGTTTTAAGCAAATAGTACTTAACATATGTATCATCCTGGTTAGTATATAATGGGCTAGCTTTCAAGAACAATGTAAGATAAGGTTCTGAGATTTGGAGTTTACATTATAGCAGAAGAAATGATAGGTTGGAAATTAAGATGTATTTTTGCAAGTCAGAACTCCCATGAGAGTTTTGTTTAATTAACCTTTAAATAAACTGTATTTTTTGAGTTGTCATAAGCAAATTCCACAAACTGAGTAGCTTCACACATCAGAAATTAATTCTGTCACAGTTCTGAAGGCTGGATGCATGGTAGTAGCACCATGATCTCTAGTATGTTCCTTTCTTGCATCTTTTAGCTTTTTGTTGTTCAAACATTACTTTGCCTGTAGTAGTAAAACTTCGTCATTGCTCCTATCACATGGTGTTCTTTTTGTATTTCTCCTCCTCTTATATGAACCAGATCTATTGAATTAAGGACTCACTCTATTCTGGTGTGATCTGGCTTTAGTTTTTAACATTGCAATGACATTATCTCAAAACAAGACCATTCTGTGATATGAAGACTTGGAAACATCAACATATCTTGTTGCAAGTATATCATTTAGCCCAGATTATCAATTATAACCACCAACAGCATCTCTCATTAGTAATTATCAACCATCTTATTATAAATTTTGTCTTCTGAATTTGGAAAACACAGAATTTACTCCATAACATTCACTCACTCCATAACATAACAAAACACAACATAACAACATAACATAACATAACATAACAATTTAACATAGAGATGGGAAAATTTTGTGAATTATCTGCTTTCCTCCATAGCTCCTTGAAGATTATCTTGGACTCTTGATAATTTAATTAATTCAGGCCTTATGTGTGGGTGTGTGTTCTGTAATTTTCCTGGTGATACAAATTCATTTTAGTCCCCAAGTTTGGGAAGATTTTCATGTCTTTGAATAAGTCCACTATTCTTTTTGTATCCTCTTCACCTTCTAAGATACTTATGATAATCCTATATTGTTTTTTACTGGTAGCATTTTTTAGTAGATTTTTCACCCAACAGTCTGGGAATCAGGTCCATTCCCAGATAGTCTTGCCCTACTGGTTGGGTGCTTGGGCCATATAAACAGTGTGGTACAACGACCAGACCACTGACAATGCTGCAAAGAGGAAATGGAAATAACTCTTAAGTCCCCACACATATTAGCCATATGTGAAACTATTTGTTATATAAAAATTATTATTTCTCTCTTTATTTATTGATTTTTATTTTGTTTTTTGGGCCACACTCAGCAGCGCTCAGGAGTTACTCCTGGTTCTGAGCTCAGAAATAGTTCCTGGCAGGCTTGGGGAATCATATGGGATGCCGGGGATTGACCCAGTTCCATCCCTCATAGGTTGAATGCAAGGCAAATACCCTACAGCTGTGCTAAAGCTATTTATTTCTCTTAAAAATTATATCTCACGGGGCCCGGAGAGATAGCACAGCGGCGTTTGCCTTGCAAGCAGCCAATCCAGGACCAAAGGTGGTTGGTTCGAATCCCGGTGTCCCATATGGTCCCCCGTGCCTGCCAGAAGCTATTTCTGAGCAGACAGCCAGGAGTAACCCCTGAGCACCGCCGGGTGTGGCCCAAAAACCAAAACAAAAATTATATATCACCCTTCTAACTAGATTTCCTAACCTGAACTGAATGATCTTTTCCTTTATTCAGTCTTTTCTGCTTTTACAGATTTCTAAAGAATTATTGATTTTATGTATTGAGTTTTTCACATCCTAAATTAGTTTCTAATTAAATATTTTGCATTAAATTTACCTCTGAGAACACAGAATTACTTTTTTGAGCTTTCTATATCGCTGAGCATCTTTATGATTAGTTTTTGAATTCTTTATTGTTTATAAACAATAAATGTTTTTAGTTTAGTCTATGTAGTTTTACTTTCATTTTTATCTGGAGCCTTAAATATTCATATATTCTTCTGTTTTTCTGTTTGAATCTGAATCAGCAACTTTTAATATTCTAATTTAACAGTAGGTGGTCCTATGATAATTGCTTTGGTTGAGGATTACCATCTAAGGTACTCAGGAAAATAATGATAACGGATATGTCAGGAAAATGAGGGAGAACTTGGAGGGCCCAGTCTCTTGCAGGTACTGGGAGGAGACCTGGTTATATGTATTGCACTGAAATTTACCCTCTACTCTTGAGTGCCATAGCTAAGATTGGACACTCTGTTTTTCTGATTATTCTTTACAGAATTATCACATATCTAAAGACATCAGGAATAGGAGAGTAGGTCATCCTAGTGTCTCCTCTGTCTGCCTCTACAAACCTATAGTCTCATGAAATACCCAACTGCTCCACTTTGATTTTTACTTGGGCCAAGGGCATGTGCCTCCACACTGAATTTGCTCACCTCCACCTTGTTTTCCTGGTAGACCTTATATCAATCTGTATTTTTTTTTTCCTGGTAGAGCTTACAGCAATCTTATTTTTCTGGTAGAGCTTACAGGAACCTGCATTTTTTTGAGATGCCAAAAGTCCTTCAACCTCATTATCAGGCTGTGAAAATTGTTATTTCTCCCTTTTGGGAGCACAAGCATAAAAGGTTCTTGTATCAGCTTCTTGGTGATGTCACTCCCTTAATAAATATTATTTTGCTTACATTCCAAATACAGCTCTTAACAAAGGTAACTTTAAGAGCCATATTTAATTATTACAGTTTAGATCTGTAATTCAAATTGATCTAACATTATCATATATTTTGCTTTTAGGAAGAAAGTCTTGGATAATGTAATTAGTATTGAAAGCAATTTTTCAGTCTCCTTTATTTTCTATTTATTCTTCAACAGTTATTGTTATATACATATATGTAATATATAAGCACACATGTAATGTTTGCTGGCACTTTCTTTGTAAGATGAATTGAATGTATCTAGAGAGAGAAGCATCAATGTTGAAATATAGTTTCACGGTTTGAACCCCTTTGTTTTCAAATGCTAACATTACAAACAAGAATTGCCTCTGGAAGAAGAAATTTGGGACTAGTTGCTACCATTATCATTACTGTCAGGCTAAATTTAGAAGCACTGACAACTACTATTATCCCCTCCTACTTTTTTAGTATTTCATTTGTAACCTAATCATACCTTTTATTTTTGCCCTTTTGTGAATGGTTTAGTTTCTTTCTACTCTAAGAAGAGAAAAAAAAAACAGGGCACTCAATTTATATATGTATATATAAACAGATCTACATTTGTTTACATAAATCTATATAATAAAACAAGTAAACATAGATATGCTTTATATGTGTATATAGTAGACTAAAATGGCATTCAAAATGAATAAAGACAAAACTTTTGACACCTCTTCTTCATAAAAGTTCTAACCACTATGTATCTGAATTCATCCATCCATAGAGCAATCAAAAGTGATTTATTTTGATTCATGGTATAAACTCATAACTTGAAAGGATAAATAACTTACTCTAAACCATGTAACTGACCATTATCAATTAGAATCCAAAAGTATCTTTGACTTCTAAACTTAAATTCTTCCCACAATACAATGCTGCCTCAATGCTTCGCAATTTTAAATTTTTCATCTTAGTTTATGGCTCTATCTATTCTTCTTCCTAATACTAACCCTCCTTTAGTTTTTCCCATCATTTTCTTTATTAGTACTATTTTCAACTCTAATAAGTTTATGTGTGAAATGGTTTTAGTAATTTACCAGAATACATATATGTGAATATTAGAACTCAAGTTTTCAATGAGTTTTCAAGTTATAAAAGGAAAAAGTAGGTAATATATTTGTAGAAAATTCTTAGTGGGGGCCCGGAGAGATAGCACAGCAGCGTTTGCCTTGCAAGCAGCTGATCCAGGACCAAAGGTGGTTGGTTCGAATCCCAGTGTCCCATATGGTCTACCGTGCCTGCCAGGAGCTATTTCTGAGCAGACAGCCAAAAGTGACCCCTGAGCACCGCCGGGTGTCGCCCAAAAACCAAAAAAGAAAAAAGAAAAAAAAAGAAAGAAAATTCTTAGTGGAGGTGGATTCATGAGTAAATTCTAGGCAACATCAACCCCTATTATATTTTATTTTGTTTTTATTTAATATTATTTTTAATTTATTTTAAGTATTTTAATTTATTTCAGATTTTAGGATCTGAAATCTTAATAGAAAAGTTAATAACTAAGAAAAATAACTAGCAAATTTTGAAAGCTTGCCATGTATGTGCCATTATGCTGATTATTTTACATACATTTTCTCAATTGATAGTTACTTTTACATGATTTGTCCTTTAAACAATTAAGAAATTGGGCTGGAAAGATAGCACAGCAGTAGATTATTTGCCTTACACACAACATTCCCAGGACAGTGGTTTGAATCCCGCCATAGGGATATGGTTCCCGAGCCTGTCAGGAGCAATTTCTGAGCGCAGAGCCAGGAGTAAGGTGTGAGCCAAAAACAAAAAATCAGTTAAGAAATTTGAGATTTGGGACATTAGTGATGGGAATGTTGCACTGGTGAGGGGGATGGTGTTTTTTACATGTTGACAATCAGAATTGACAATCAACAAGATAAGTCAAAAACTTTCCTAACATTTCTGTTAAGTTCTATATAATATATTATTCATCCCCATTAGTAAGCAACATAGGAACTGGGCTTTGTTTGTTTGTTTGGGTTTTATTTTGGGCCACAACTGGTAAAACTCGGGTTACTCCTGGCTATGCATTCAGAAATTGATCATGGCTTGGGAGGCCATATGAGATGCAGGGGATCAAACCAAGGTCCATCCTGAGTCAGCCTCGTGTAAGGCAAGCGCCCTATGGCTGTGCTACCATTCCAGCCCCGAAACTGGGATTTTTTTTTGACAATGATGTAAAAACTTGCTCCAAGCATTATTATCATAAGATGCAATATAAGTATTATATAAATAACGTATTCTCTATATAAGAATAAGAATTTATATGGTCAAATATAAATAACATAATAAAATAATGCTGAAATAACATGAAGACAAAATAATAAGTTTAGGAAAGGGTATTCAAACAATCTAATATAGAAAGGTGATCTGGCTGAAAAGTAAGGCATTTATAGGTTGAAAAATGGAAAAGAGTGGTAAAAAATAAGGAAAGGCATCTTAGTAATGCCTATAGTAAATATTATATACATATAGATATGTGAACCTAAAACTAAATTTTATATATTCAATCCAATAATAAATCAAGAAAATTAGATATGGTATGTTAGTATTTAAAATGCAATCTAAAAGGTAGCATAATCGTATCTAGCCCAAGTAAATTAGGAATAACTATATCATCTTTCTGTCAAGAACCTTCTAATTTAAGAATTTCAGAAGTAGTTACTAGGGAAATAGCACTGAGCTCACACTTAATCTACCCCTGTGGAGTATCACCAGGAGTAACTGGAATGTCCCATGAGAACTGTGTTGGAGGCATCCTGCAAAAAGAATTTCAGAGCCTTAACTTTTTAATGACATGGATTATACTAATTTATACCATAGCTGAAATGCTGTTATTATAGATAAATATACACTGTGCATGAGTGTGGAAATTACAGATAGTTTTAAGAAATTAACAGAACTTAAAAGAATAGGTGCCTTGAGAACCTTTGTGTAAAAAGTTAGGCCTTCACTGTTTGAAAAGGATCACAATATTAGTTACATATTATATATTTTTAACCATTGAAACTTAAAAATTGTATATTCAACTAGAGAGTGTGTAGTGTCAAGAACACTGGATTGTTAACAATTTCCTCAAAATTAAGTACTAATATGCAATATATTTTAGCTAACAAAGTATCTGGATGCTGAAACTCCACTATTCTTTTATCAGAAACTAAGGTATTCAAAAAGATATTTTGAACTAATACATACAAACATAAATGTTTTATGTATATATTTATCACAAATCTATATTATAAAACATATGTAAATATGTGTAGATGTGTATTTTATATATGTATATGTATTAAAGATGGCACTTTAAATTCAATAAAAATATAAAACTAATGGTTTCATTAAACAGTACTATACATTTTTGCATAAAGTTCTTAATATTAATCAAATCATTAATGAAGGTATTCCTTATACATTTCTTCCTAGTAGTATTTAATATATAACAATAGAATATAGAATACATATGGTTAAAATGATATATCAATATATAGTTTATATATAAGCTAGCCTGACAAAAATAATTGAGTTGATCATTATTGCACATAATTCTTTATTTTGTTTTTATTGAGCCACACTTGGTGGCTTATTCTTGGCTCTGAAACAGAAATCAGTCCTGGTGGGCTTGGGGATCATATGGGGTGTCAGGCATCAAACCAAGGTCAGCTATGTGCAAAGCAAGCACCCTACCTGCTATTCTATTACTCTGACTACTGTATAATTCATGTGTCTACATGTGCATTGTTTTATGAAAAAGAACATAGCTACATATAAGAAATTCAAGAAGACAGGGTTATTTTAACTACCTTAACCACATTGAAATATTTAATTTCTATGTAAGTCTTTTTAATTTTGTTTGCTTGGTTTGGAGTCATCCCCAATAGTGCTCAGGGCTTTCTAGTGCCAGTATACTCAGGGTTTAGTCCTAGTGGGCTCAGAGGACTATCTATGGTACTGGGGATGAAAATCAGGTCAGCTGCATGCAAGTATCCTCCTATTCACTATACTGTTGTTCCAACCTTTATCTTAATTAAACAAAGAAATATCTAAACAATGATTCTGGTTTTAACTAGATTTATTTTTTGGTTATTTACCTTGGAGGTCAAGACATCTTTATGACTGAAGAACAGAAGAAATATTACAATGCAATGAAAAAGCTGGGTTCCAAGAAACCACAAAAGCCAATACCACGGCCAGGGGTAAAACTAACCATTTTACTAATTATTTTAATCATTATTTAACTTAGAACTATTTATTAAGCATGAATTCTTATTGTTTAATTTATTGAACAAGTATTAAATTGCATGTGTGCATTTTGAACATTTTCATAATTCTTTTTAAAAACTTTTTAAAAACAGCATTTTTAATTGAAGAAAAATCTACGCTCCAGAGATAGGAAAGGGAGAGGACATCGAGGAGGATGAGGGGAAAACTGGGGACATTGATAACAGGAAATGTGCACTGGTGAAGGTTGTTGTACATTGTATGACTGTAATTCAAACATGAACCACTTTATCTGAAGAAAAAGAATACTTACTATATTATGAACAACCTTGTAGTTAAGGTGTTTAAAAATAAATAAAATTTTATATCATAAGATCATATTTTTCAAATTTTTATTAAGACAGCTATTTACTAAGTTATGTAATGTTGAATTTTAAGCATGCTATGTTCCAGCACTAGTCCTTAACCACAAATGTCAACTTCCCTCCACTAGTGCCTAGGTTCTCATCTCCTAACTTTCCCCCGCCCTGCATCTTTATCAAGCTTAGTTGTAAGTTTGATTATTGTGACTTGAATTGCCTGCTTTCATTGTTATTGACTCTGCAGTTTGGATAAATAACTATACAACTTCATTTTTATAATTCTTTAATAAGCCATCTTAACTTTTCTATAAACATAAAAATCTAGTTCTAGTTATGCATTTTCTTTAATATTAGCAAAATAATTTATTTCTAGTACAATCACTTGGGGAATAAAAATAAAAGGTACTATTGACAAATTTTACTTAATATGTTGTAGTGATTCTATCAGTAAAGCAATACTAACATTTAGATCTTCGATAATACAGTATAGCAAGAAAGGCAACTGAACTGCTTTTGATTTTATCACATAGTCAAACATATTAAGCTTAAAAGGAATAATAAAACTGTCAGAAACAGTGTTCCTTTATAAGTAAACAGAAAGACTTATATACAGTATTTTTCAGTCAAATATTTAACATAATACACGTTACCAAAGAGTCTTATGAAAAGACATATATTCCAAAGGTTACAAGATAGTGCAGTTGACTTTATGAGGCTCATTCAGCATCTTTAAATACTAATTTTTAGCTCCCACACTGTCTCCCTTCTGAGTAATAACCTAGGAATTTGAGAACTTGATATTATTTGTGAATTTTTTATTTAAAAAGGGGTATCCCAAATATTACTCAAGAGGTCAAGAAACTGCCTCTCTGCCCATGATTCTCAGCCAATTTGGCTATTAGTTCAATGCAAGATCTATGGTGCTTAGACTTTGGTATATTAGAGATTATTAGTGCCACCTTGGTGTCACTCAGGGGCCTCTATACCTAGTTTTATTCAAGGACTTTCATTTCTATAGTTCTATACCCAGAGCTTCTTGAGAGACCATGTGGTTTGAGGATATAATTTAAATTAATCACATACAGGCAAGCACCTTAACCCCTATACTACATCTCTAGTCCCAAAAAAATATGTTATTTAATTTTTCAGAGTCCTCTCTCATCTTGATAACAGCACCTTAAAACTTCTTTATGAAACTATTAGAGGAATTTTGAAAAAAGATTATGTTACCTAAAAGTTATTTATATGCAGTGGATTGACAAGTAAGGAGATATAAAATATGGATACGTATGAAAATATATATTCTATACATGAGATAGTATAATATCTTAAAATATTTTAAATATTTAAAAATTGCAGTTTACAAATTAAAATATGATAAAGTATAAATGTATAAAAATAACACTTCATATATTGAAAAGTAGTGAGGTAATATAGCTGAGATTTTCTTAGTAAAATATTCATTGTAATCATAACAATTTACATTGATGACATTTACATAATTATATAGGGGGTGGATAGTTTTTAAATCAAAGAATATATTTATAACTGAAGACTAATTAGCCTGACATTTTTAATTAATATCTTTATAAATACCGTGATTACAAACATGTTTTTAGTTGGGTTTCAATAATAAAAAAGAACACCCCCCCATCACCAGTGCAACATTCCCACCACCAATGCCCTCTTCACCCCCTTCCTCCTCCACCCTAGTCTGACATATTTAAGGTCAATAATTTCAATAAGAATTTGTATTTACTTCTTCTTATATTTAACCCATTGTTAATTTGATGTTTGTTTGTTTGTTTGTTTTGCTTCATCTAGCAAAGCTCAGAGTTGTCAGGAGGATCATATGGAGTGCAGGGGATTGATCCCTGGTTGGTTGGTTGCATGCATGGCAAACCAATGTACTAATCACTCTAGTCCCCCATTATTAATTTTTATATGGAAAAAAGGTTGTATAAGCAGAGATTGTTTGTACTAGCTTTTGAAAGACCCATTTTTTTTAATAATGTGATCATTTGTGGATAATATATGGAGAATTAAACACCATTTCTTTCTTTCTTTTTCATTTTGCAGAACAAATTCCAAGGATGCATATTTGACCTAGTAACAAACCAAGTTTTTGATATTGCCATAATGGCTCTTATCTGCCTCAACATGGTAACCATGATGGTTGAAAAAGAAGGACAAAGTGATGAAATGACTGATGTTTTATACTGGATAAATGTAGTTTTCGTTATCCTTTTTTCTGGTGAATGTGTGCTGAAGTTGATCTCCCTCAGACACTACTACTTCACTGTAGGATGGAACATTTTTGATTTTGTGGTTGTGATTCTCTCTATTGTAGGTAAGATCATTTTAGTTAACCAGTTTTAATTTGAAACAATTTTATTTTATTTTTATACTAGTTAATTAATTTATTGAGGGTACATTTTCATTAGTGCTCTAGGGTCATTTCTGATCGTTCTTCACAGTGCTCAGGGGACCATTTGTAGTACTAAAAATATAATGGGGTCAGTCACCTGCAAAGCAGATGCCTCTAGACTTAACTCTTCAATCTCCCAGAATTAAACTACTGTATATATTAGATTATAAGCCGAGTTTTTCCGGCACAAATTTGTGCCTAAAACGCAAACTCAGCTTATACTCGTGCCATACAGGTCATTTGATTAGGTGCGGGCGCACCAAATCAAATGCACATAATCTCCAGTCGTCTTCTGCCGTCTGCTGGAGGGGGCGGTGCTTCTGCTCAGTTCACTAGTCCTGGCTAAGCTGAAGAGGTAGGCAGCTGAACTGAATTGGATGCCACTCAACTATTTAACCCACAATATTCAATGGCACATTTAATTAAGTGAAAAACACATTTAAGGCAGTAAATCGGGTAAATAAATGTTTATAAATCCTGAATCCTTATAATCAAGGGTTTGGGAGTATAAGGATTCAGGATTTTTAACCATTTACTTACAATGCTTTACTGTCTTAAATGGTTTATTCACTTTATTAAAGTTGCCATTGAATACTTTGAGTTAACGTGGTATGTTAATGGTATATAGTATATCAAACAATCATGTCTTGTAAATGTAATTATTTATTTATTTACTGATTGCTCAATTATTGTAATCATTTGGGGTATATATTTTTATTTTTGAAACTTAAAAGTGGGTGCTGCATTTTCCACCTCGGTTTTTACTCGAGTAACTAAGTTTTCCCAGTTTTTAGGGTAAAATTAGAGGTGGTCAGCTTATAGTCAGGTCGGTTTATATTCGAGTATATAGGTAATCCCCATACATGATGAATGTCATGAATTCTTAATCATAAAATTAATTTTGACAAAATTATTAATATGAGCAAATAAAGAGATATCAAAATGAAAACTAAACCCCTCTATTACGATTTCTGAGTGTGCATTAAATCCTCCAAAATCAAGTGTTTTTATCTGATGCAAAAACCTACTGCTCCTTGATATTTGATAACTAAATTCACTTTCACAAAGGCAGCAACCTGTATGTATATGCAGTTGCAGAATCTGAAATTGCTCCATATTTACCACACATGGGAATTTCATTTGATTACTAATACCAATAGCTAAAATACTGGCAACTTTCTGAAAATTCTTCCTGAAGTTAAGAGGTCAAATAATTGGTAGTGCTATTTCTTATGACTGATATGACTGGTCTCTAAAATACAGTCATTTCTCAATGAACCCAGTTACATTTGTAAAATACCAATAAATAAATTTTGAATTGTTTTCCTATCATCCCTCTTAAAATTCATCCATACATGCCTTATATCTTAAGATTGACTTATATGTAGAATTATAAGTGTTAGATGGGAAAGGAAGGAATTGTGGAAATTACTTAATGTAAATGAAAATATATAATAAAACAGATATACCAGGAAAAATAGAACTATATTATTTAAAAATTTTATAACTATATTATTTAAACAAAATTATATCATCAAGTTCTATATAATTTACAGTGGGCTATAATATCATGTTATAAAAAGAAATATCATGAGAGGAGACATTAAAGGTAAGATATAAGAAAATAAATTGAGGGAGGGACTTCAGAGCATAAAAACCGGCTATCCTTTGCAAAAGCTGGCTCCCTGTGTGTGACACCAGGCGGGGAAAATCCGCGAAAGTACACCGGCCCAGTGGGGCTCAGCTGTGAAAGACTGTGAGTGTGACCTGTCTATGTCTGTCTACTGTCCTCTTGCGTGAAACTCTTGCGAGTGGGGCAAAAAGAGCCTCCAGAAACCTCGCTCGCCCAGACGCCATTTTCAGGGAGGGACTTCAGAGCATAAAAACCGGCTATCCTTTGCAAAAGCTGGCTCCCTGTGTGTGACACCAGGCGGGGAAAATCCGCGAAAGTACACCGGCCCAGTGGGGCTCAGCTGTGAAAGACTGTGAGTGTGACCTGTCTATGTCTGTCTACTGTCCTCTTGCGTGAAACTCTTGCGAGTGGGGCAAAAAGAGCCTCCAGAAACCTCGCTCGCCCAGACGCCATTTTCAGGGAGGGACTTCAGAGCATAAAAACCGGCTATCCTTTGCAAAAGCTGGCTCCCTGTGTGTGACACCAGGCGGGGAAAATCCGCGAAAGTACACCGGCCCAGTGGGGCTCAGCTGTGAAAGACTGTGAGTGTGACCTGTCTATGTCTGTCTACTGTCCTCTTGCGTGAAACTCTTGCGAGTGGGGCAAAAAGAGCCTCCAGAAACCTCGCTCGCCCAGACGCCATTTTCAGGGAGGGACTTCAGAGCATAAAAACCGGCTATCCTTTGCAAAAGCTGGCTCCCTGTGTGTGACACCAGGCGGGGAAAATCCGCGAAAGTACACCGGCCCAGTGGGGCTCAGCTGTGAAAGACTGTGAGTGTGACCTGTCTATGTCTGTCTACTGTCCTCTTGCGTGAAACTCTTGCGAGTGGGGCAAAAAGAGGCTCAGAGGAGCACGGCCGCTCCGCTTCGCTACGCGGCCGTGCACTCTTTCTAAGGAAAGAACTCCATTGCAACAAGAAGGAAAAATTACACTAAGAACGGCGCTATATCACAGAAGCAAACATTTCTCTCTGGACTGTCTTCTCTGTTACATGCTCGGGCCTAAGATTTGACCCAGTGTGAGGCTTCATCCACGGAGGACTCCCCTCCCTTAGAGGCAAGTCAGCCCATCCAGAAAGGGAGGAGCCAGAGGAGTGTGCTGCCTACATCATATAGACAATGAATACCACTACAACACGTAGAAAAACCCACAATACAAATGTGACAATGGGGAAACAGCGCAGGCCAGCATCAGACATAGAGAATGAAGATGACAATTCTGAGGACCAGATAATGACTGAACAACTAATCAACCTCTCAGATAAGGACTTTAGACTAGCAATATGGAAGGTGCTCAACAGACTCCAAGAAACCATGGATCGAGTTGAACAGAACACTAATAAGAACCAAGAAAATATGAAGGCAGAAATGACAAAACTCCAAACTGAAATAACATGTCAACTAACAGGCCTGAAAAACTCAGTAAACGAAGTGAATGACAAAATGGATAAGCTCTGGGACAGGGTATCAGAAGCTGAGAATAGACTTGGTGCTGTGGAAGATGAGATACATAACAATTCCATACAGCAGGAGAGATTGGACAAAAAACTTAAAGCAAATGAGCAGACAATGGAAAAATTAGTCAAAGAATGGGAACAGACGAAAATAGAAGTCTATGATAAGATCAACAGAAACAACTTAAGAATCATTGGAGTCCCAGAGACCCAGGAAGAAAATTTCCAGGAAGAATCAATGGTCAAGAACATCATTAAAGAGAAACTTCCAGAGCTAAAGAATATATGTGATCAAATCCTGCATGCCCGAAGAGTACCAACCAAAAGAGACCCCAGAAAAACCACCCCAAGACACATCCTAGTCACAATGACAAATCCCACAGATAGAGACAGAATTCTGAAAACAGCAAGATCAAAAGGGGAAATCATGTTCAAGCAAGCTTCCCTGAGATTTACAGCAGACCTGTCACCAGAAACGCTCAATGCCAGAAAGCAGTGGTGGGATATTGTGACAAGACTGAATGAAATGAATGCTTCACCCAGAATACTATACCCAGCAAAACTCACTTTCCGGTTTGATGGAAGAATACATGGTTTCACAGACAAAAAACAGCTCAGAAACTTCACAGACACAAAACCAGTCTTAAGAGAAAAACTGAAAGACCTAATCTAAGACAAGACTACCCAAAAGACACACCAAATTTTGAAATAAAGATGGCGTTAAATCCCAGGACAATTCTTTCTCTCAACGTCAATGGACTAAATGCACCAGTTAAGAGACACAGAGTGGCTAAATGGATCAAAAAACTCAATCCAACCTTCTGCTGCCTACAAGAAACGCACCTGAATAGTCAGAACAAACATAGACTCAAAATAAAAGGCTGGAGAAAAGTTATCCAAGCAAACAACACCCATAAAAAAGCTGGAGTGGCCATACTAATATCAGATAATGCAAACTTTATACTCAGGAAGGTTGTAAGGGACAAAGACGGACATTTTATTTTAATCAAGGGGTACGTAGAGCAGGAAGAATTCACTCTCCTAAACATATATGCACCGAATGAGGGGCCAGCAAAATATTTAATACAACTGCTGACAAATCTGAAAAATAATATCAACAACAACACAATAATTGTGGGGGACCTAAACACGGCTTTGTCAACACTGGACAGGTCAACCAGACTGAAACCCAACAAGAATATACTAGACCTGAGGAGAGAAATGGAAGAAAGAGGCCTAGTGGATATATATAGGACACTCCATCCCCAGAAACCTGGATACACATTCTTCTCCAATGTACATGGGACATTCTCCAGGATAGACTACATGCTGGCACATAAAACATACCTCCATAAGATCAAGAGGATAGAAATTTTGCAGACTACCTTCGCTGACCACAAGGCTCTGAAATTATTTGTGAACTCCAAAGGGACTCAGAAGAAACACTTTAA
This sequence comes from Suncus etruscus, assembly GCF_024139225.1. Lineage (NCBI taxonomy): Eukaryota > Metazoa > Chordata > Mammalia > Eulipotyphla > Soricidae > Suncus > Suncus etruscus. Next base: position 100,797,154 of record NC_064852.1, read on the forward strand.
CACCTGGAAGTTAAACAGCCTCATGCTCAATAACCAGTGGGTCCGAGATGAAATCAAGGAGGAAATAAAAAGGTTCCTGGAAACAAATGACAATAAAGACACAAACTCTCAGAACTTATGGGACACAGCAAAAGCAGTACTGAGAGGAAAATTTATAGCTTTGCAAGCACACATCAGGAAGGAAGAAGGAGCTTACCTGAGTAGCTTAATGACACAGCTAATAGAACTAGAAAATGCTCAACAAAAGGACCCAAGAACAGGAAGACAGAAGGAAATAACAAAGCTGAGAGCAGAAATCAACGAAGTGGAAACTCAAAAAACAATCCGAAAGATCAACGAAAGCAGAAGTTGGTTCTTTGAAAAAATAAACAAGATTGATAGACCACTGGCAAACCTAACAAAGAAAGAGAGAGAGAGAAACTTGATAACTCGTATCAGGAATGAAAAAGGAGAGATCACTACTGATATGACAGAGATTCAAAGGGTAATCAGAAACTACTTTGAAAAACTCTACGCCACTAAAAATGAGAACCTGGAAGAAATGGATAAATTCTTGGACTCTTATAATCTTCCACGGTTGAAGGAAGAGGATGTAGCATATCTAAACACCCCCATCACCATTGATGAAATTAAAACAGTAATCAAATGTCTGCCGAAAAACAAAAGCCCAGGTCCAGATGGATTCACTAATGAATTCTATCAAACTTTCCAAGAGGAACTACTGCCAATCTTGGCAAGACTCTTTCATGAAATTGAACAAACAGAAACACTTCCAAATAGCTTTTATGAAGCCAACATCACCTTGATACCTAAACCAGACAGAGACGCTACCAAAAAAGAAAATTACAGACCAATATCACTGATGAATGCAGATGCAAAGATCCTCAACAAAATCCTGGCAAATAGGATTCAATGCCTCATTAAGAAGATCATCCACTACGATCAAGTAGGTTTCATCCCAGGAATGCAAGGCTGGTTTAACATCCGTAAATCTATCAACATAATACACAACATCAATAACAAGAAAAATAAAAACCACATGATCATATCAATAGATGCAGAGAAAGCATTTGATAAGGTCCAACACCCATTCTTGATCAAAACTCTCAGCAAGATGGGAATGGAGGGAACCTTTCTCAATATAGTGAAGGCCATCTACCACAAGCCAGTGGCAAATATTATCCTCAATGGAGAAAAACTGAAAGCCTTCCCTCTAAATTCTGGCACAAGACAAGGCTGTCCTCTCTCACCACTCCTATTCAACATAGCACTGGAAGTACTTGCTATAGCGATTAGGCAAGAAAAGGATATCAAGGGAATCCAGATAGGAAAGGAAGAAGTCAAGCTCTCACTGTTTGCAGATGACATGATACTCTACTTAGAAAACCCTAAAGACTCTATCAAAAAGCTTCTAGAAACAATAGACTCATATAGCAAGGTGGCAGGCTACAAAATTAACACACAAAAATCAATGGCCTTTCTATACACCAACAGTAATAAAGAAGAAATGGACATTAAGAAAACAACCCCATTCACAATAGTACCACACAAACTCAAATATCTTGGAATCAACTTGACTAAATATGTGAAGGACCTATACAAAGAAAACTATAAAACTCTGCTCCAAGAAATAAGAGAGGACACACGGAAATGGAAACACATACCCTGCTCATGGATTGGCAGGATTAACATCATCAAAATGTCAATACTCCCCAAGGCATTATACAGATTTAATGCCATCCCTCTAAAGATACCCATGACATTCTTCAAAGAAGTGGATCAGACACTTTTGAAATTCATTTGGAACAATAAACACCCTCGAATAGCTAAAGCAATCATTGGGAAAAAGAATATGGGAGGAATTACTTTTCCCAACTTTAAACTGTACTACAAAGCAACAGTTATCAAAACAGCATGGTATTGGAATAAGGATAGGTCCTCAGATCAGTGGAATAGGCTTGAATACTCAGAAAATGTTCCCCAGACGTACAACCATCTAATTTTTGATAAAGGAGCAGGAAATCCTAAATGGAGCAGGGAAAGCCTCTTCAATAAGTGGTGTTGGCACAATTGGATAGCCACTTGCAAAAAATTAAACTTAGACCCCCAGCTAACATCATGTACAAAGGTAAAATCCAAATGGATTAAAGACCTCGATATCAGCCCCAAAACCATAAGATATATAGAACAGCACATAGGCAAAACACTACAGGACATTACAGGCATCTTCAAGGAGGAAACTGCACTCTCCAAGCAAGTGAAAGCAGAGATTAACAGATGGGAATATATTAAGCTGAGAAGCTTCTGCACCTCAAAGGAAATAGTGCCCAGGATACAAGAGCCACCCACTGAGTGGGAGAAACTATTCACCCAATACCCATCAGATAAGGGGCTAATCTCCAAAATATACAAGGCACTGACAGAACTTTACAAGAAAAAAACATCTAACCCCATCAAAAAATGGGGAGAAGAAATGAACAGACACTTTGACAAAGAAGAAATACGCATGGCCAAAAGACACATGAAAAAATGTTCCACATCACTAATCATCAGGGAGATGCAAATCAAAACAACGATGAGATACCACCTCACACCCCAGAGAATGGCACACATCACAAAGAATGAGAATAAACAGTGTTGGCGGGGATGTGGAGAGAAAGGAACTCTTATCCACTGCTGGTGGGAATGCTGTCTAGTTCAACCTTTATGGAAAGCGATATGGAGATTCCTCCAAAAACTGGAAATCGAGCTCCCATACGATCCAGCTATACCACTCCTAGGAATATACCCTAGGAACACAAAAATACAATACAAAAACCCCTTCCTTACACCTATATTCATTGCAGCTCTATTTACCATAGCAAGACTCTGGAAACAACCAAGATGCCCTTCAACAGACGAATGGCTAAAGAAACTGTGGTACATATACACAATGGAATATTATGCAGCTGTCAGGAGAGATGAAGTCATGAAATTTTCCTATACATGGATGTACATGGAATCTATTATGCTGAGTGAAATAAGTCAGAGAGAGAGAGAAAAACGCAGAATGGTCTCACTCATCTATGGGTTTTAAGAAAAATGAAAGACACCCTTGTAATAATAATTTTCAGACACAAAAGAGAAAAGAGCTGGAAGTTCCAGCTCACCTCAGGAAGCTCACCACAAAGAGTGATGAGTTTAGTTAGAGAAATAACTACATTTTGAACTGTCCTAATATTGAGAATGTATGAGGGAAATGTAGAGCCTGTTTAGGGTACAGGCGGGGGTTGGGTGGGGAGGAGGGTGATTTGGGACTTGGGTGATGGGAATGTTGCGCTGGTGATGGGTGGTGTTCCTTTTATGACTGAAACCCAAACACAATCATGTATGTAATCAAGGTGTTTAAATAAAAAAAAATTAAAAAAAAAATAAATTAAAAAAAAAAAAAATATATATATATATATATATATATATATATATATATATATATATATGACCAAATCTGGAGGCACTAGAATGACTCAATCGTTAAATTACAGAATAAAATCTTGATTGTGTCTACTGAGTCTACTAACGAATATTAAATTACAGAACAGGAAATAAATTACATAAATTCTCTGACAAAAAAAAAAAAAAAAAAAAAAAAAAAAAAAAAGAAAATAAATTAGGGCTAGAATGATAGTACAGAGGTCGGAAAGATGTTTGCCATGCACACTGTAGATATAGGTTCACTCTATAGCACTACTTAAGTTTCCCTGGGCCCAATCAGGAGTAATTCCTAAGCACAGAGCATGAGTAAGCTCTGGGCAGCTCTGGGTATGACCTCCCCCAAAAGATCGTAATGAAAGAAAAGGAAATGAATTAAAATTTACTTAGAAATTTCACAGTAATACCAAGCATAATGGTGAAATCATTCCTTTTAAGTTAGAAATAAGAAAAATATCACTATAACACCTATCATTTTTTAACAATTTGGATAATATAATTCAATATAAAGAAAAAAAGCTGTATCTTTAAATAAAAATGAGAATTGCTGATTATATTGGAGAAATCATTAAAAATGAAGAGAACCAATTGAAAATTGAAAAACTGAAACTGATGAAGAATTCAAAAGTTTATATTTTAAATTACATAGACCATGATTGATACCTATTTTATGTGTACAAATTTAGAAAATATGCTTAAAGAAAAATAGTATTCGTAATAAATATTTAAACCATTTATGAGAAAATTAGGCCATAGGAGAAACTTAAGTAATTAAATAATTTTCTTGTAATGTGGATAAAAACAGCTCTCATAAGACCATGGCTAAGTACATCTACAAATTCGATTTTAATCCATAGAAAATATCAGTGATTTTGTTTGATTAACGTAATAGACGATTTAAATCGAATTTATTTGGAAGAAACATCAAAACAAAATGGTTTACTTTGTTTGATTAAAATAATAGACGATTTAAATCGAATTTATTTGGAAGAAACATCAAAACAAAATTGCTTACTTTGCTTAGTGTTAAGACAATTCATTGTAACCTGGATGAGTAAAGCAGTGTTTAGAAAATTTTACTAGAGTCAAATAGATAATCCCAAATTAAATTTCAATATATAAAGAATAATAATTTTCTCTGTAAGATAGTCTCATGAATCATAGATTAAATTAGAAAAGTAGATTATTGTAAATATAGAATTTTAATTATGAACTTGAATAATTTTAGTCATGACACTCACTTAAAAATTAATAGCTATTACTGATTATAAAAATAAAAAAATATTATATCATATAAAGTTCATTAATTCCAAAAATTAAAAGATATATAAAACACATGGAAATTTTTTATGCAATACTTGAGGCTGACAACGTAGTACTTCTTACAAAAAATTGCTTCTCTATCAATAAGAAAATCAAAACTTCCCCCCTAAAATAACTGGCAAGGGAACTCATTGATTAAAAATAAAAAAGTTAAAAAATAGCCAACACATTGGGGCTGGAATGGTGGCACAGTGGTAAGGCCTCTATCTTGCCCGCGCTAGCCTAGGACCGACCGCAGTTCAATCCCCCAGGTCTCCCAGATGGTCCCCCAACTCAGGAGCAGTTTCTGAGTGCATAGCAGGAGTAACCCCTGAGCATCACCGGTGTGGCCCAAAAACCAAAAACAAACAAAAAATAGCCAACAAAAACATGCACATACATATATACAAAACATGCACCCAATTAAAAAAATGCTAACACTATGAAGACAAATCGCTATACTGTGAGTATAAAAATGTGAATATATTTAGTTCTACCACTTTATTTAAAGTTTCAGAATCTAGGTTTGGCAATTTATAAAGAAATTTAAATATACTGTTTGACCTAATTTTCAATTATTTATTTTATAAAAATCTTCATTAAACAGGGATGGTGTAGAGGACATCTACCTGGATATTCATCTTAGCCAAAAAGTGTAGAAAAGTTAACAAAATTCCTATAAGAATTTCCTTTGCTATAATTTTTATGAACTAGATCATTGTCATAATATTAAATGACTAAAACATTGCAAAAAACAATTACATGTTTAATCTTTGGATATATTTAAATTTAAATGTCTGGAATACTAGTCAACAAATATTAACAATTATTATGTTTGTTGGTATTTGAGGTGACAAATACTTCCTTTTTAAGGGTATGCTATTGTTTGAATTTTCTACATGAATAGGTAATATCCTTGTCATTAAAAAAATATTGTGGGGGCCGGAGAGATAGCACAGCAGTAGGGCATTTGCCTTGCAAGCGGCCAACCCCGGACCAACGGTGGTTCAAATCATGGCATCCCAAATGGTCCCCGGAGCCTGCCAGGGGCGATTTCTGAGAGCGGAGCCAGGAGTAACCCCTGAGCATCACCAGGTGTGACCCAAAAACAAACAAACAAAAATATTGTGGAGGGTTAAAACACAGTAATGAAATAAAAACTTTGAAAAATCATTGTAAAAAGTTTTTTTAAAGGATAGAGGTGTTCAGTGGATAGAGTGTTTGCTTTGCACAGTTGAGCAGGTCTGATCCTTTGCACCACAAATGATCCCCACAAGCCAGCCAGGATTAAACCCTGAAAACCGCTGGGTGTAACCCCAAAACAGAAACAAAATGAAGCAAAACAAACAAAAATTTTTGTAGTGGAGGAGGAATGTCACAATAATGATTCTAATAATCTTCTTTTGCAATTGCTCAGTTCTTTTTTTACGAAATTTATTGCAAAAATGACAATGACAGCCCTTTCCCAAACATAAAAGATGGTAGATAAAATTAGAACCACGATTCTCTGAAGGAAGGCTATTTAAATACTTCCTTTTGTTCTTTTCTTCCTCCCCAGGCACGTTTCTAGCTGAATTGATAGAAAGGTATTTTGTATCTCCTACCTTATTCCGAGTCATCCGTCTCGCCAGGATTGGTCGAATCTTGCGTCTGATCAAAGGGGCCAAGGGGATCCGCACTCTGCTCTTTGCCCTGATGATGTCCCTCCCTGCCCTGTTTAACATCGGCCTCCTGCTCTTCCTGGTCATGTTCATCTACGCCATCTTTGGAATGTCCAATTTTGCCTATGTTAAAAAGGAAGCTGGTATTAATGACATGTTCAACTTTGAAACCTTTGGCAATAGCATGATCTGCCTGTTTCAGATTACCACCTCCGCTGGCTGGGATGGATTGCTAGCACCTATTCTCAACAGCGCACCACCCGACTGTGACCCCAAAAAATATCATCCCGGAAGTTCAGTTGAAGGAGACTGTGGAAACCCATCTGTTGGTATATTCTATTTTGTCAGTTACATTATCATCTCATTCCTGGTTGTGGTGAACATGTACATCGCTGTCATCCTGGAGAACTTCAGTGTGGCTACTGAAGAAAGTACTGAACCCCTGAGCGAGGATGACTTTGAGATGTTCTACGAGGTTTGGGAGAAGTTTGATCCCGATGCCACCCAGTTCATTGAATATAGTAAACTCTCTGATTTTGCAGCTGCCCTGGATCCTCCTCTTCTTATAGCAAAACCAAATAAAGTCCAACTCATTGCTATGGATCTGCCTATGGTTAGTGGCGATAGGATCCATTGCCTTGACATCTTATTTGCTTTTACAAAGCGTGTTTTGGGTGAAGGTGGAGAGATGGATTCTCTACGTTCACAGATGGAAGAAAGGTTCATGTCTGCAAATCCTTCTAAAGTATCTTATGAACCCATCACAACAACGCTAAAACGAAAGCAAGAGGATGTGTCTGCCATTATCATTCAACGTGCTTATAGACATTACCGCTTGAGGAAAAATGTAAAAAATATATCAAGTATATACATAAAAGATGGAGAAAGAGATGATGATTTGCCCAATAAAGAAGATCTAGTTTTTGGTAATGTTAATGAGAATTCAAGTCCAGAAAAAACAGATGCAACGCCATCAACCACCTCTCCACCTTCATATGATAGTGTAACAAAGCCAGACAAAGAGAAATATGAAAAAGATAAAACAGAAAAGGAAAATAAAGGTAAAGATGGCAAGGAAAGTGAAAAATAGAGCTCAATTTTTAATAAATTGTTTACAAACTGAGAAGGTGATATATTTGTGTCAATAAGACTCTTTTTAAGGAGGTCTATGCCAAAACTATTTTTAGCAAAATATTTTCAAAGTCAGTACAGTCATATGCTCTGATTTTCTGGGAAAGATGGGCAGTGTTCACAGATGGCTATTTTTGCATTGGTAAATAATTCTGTAGGAATTTTACTAATAGCACGGAAGGGATTATTACAGTAAACTAAGATGACTACTTTATTAGATTTAAATAAATCAGAACTATCACAAAAATGTTCTTTTAGTCTTGTTATCCTTTCCCAGGAATATAACTATTCATTTTTCCCATGTAAACATACAGGCATACATCTAAAAAATATGCAAGTATTTTGTCTTCAATTTACAATGATATGCCCTAAAGAAAAGGATTGAATGTTAATCATGAATGTTTAGTTAAAACATACATTTATTAGGGAATGAGAATCTTATTTAGGTACAGAAGTCATTTTATATTTTGAGGTGCTTAAGTTTCTTCTACATTGCATCCAAATCAATTCATATATGTCTATAAGATACCACTGAAAACATATGTTGGCTGTTTGTTTAAACAAATGCTTTTCTTTGAGTCTTGATTCATACCAACCAGGATATAACTTACCTTTAGAGTATTGTGCTTTACAACTTTTTTTCTAATGCTTTCTGTACACACAAACATGAAAAATTAGTCAAAGTACATTTCACAGTTCTCAAAAAAAATTAATATAACTGAAAAAGCGATGGAAGAAAACAATTATTTGTACAATCTCACACTGAAATGTGCTGCCCAAAGAATACCAGAAATGACTAATTCTTAATCGCTGTGTCACATTCTTCTGCTTTCTCATGCAGTATTGTTTAGTCATCATTTAGCACTAAGCAAAGTTGAAGGTTCCCTTTGACAAGTGCTTCCTAATACACAGAGAGTTTTTTTTTTTTCTTGTTTTTGTTTTTTTGGGTCACACCCGGAAACGCTCAGGGGTTTCTCCTGGCTATGTGCTCAGAAATCACTCTTGGCTTGGGTGACCATATGGGATCTATGGGACGCCAGGGATCGAACAGCCGTTGGTCCGTCCTAAGCTAGCGCTGGCAAGGCAAACACCTTATAGCTCCAAGCTACCGCTCTGCTCCCTTATAAAGAGAGCTTTTTATAACATGCAAAGTTAGCAACTTGGGCATATTATTTACTGCATCATCCTAAATGTTATTGTAAGCTTTCACGTCATAATATATGGCATATTAATAAAAAAATAAGACCTGCGTGGAGTATAAATGAAAGAGCATTTAACTGGGATTCTTGCCAACTTGCTTTCTGTCAACTAACTTTCTTTACTAATTTGTACAAGTAATTCTTTGGACTTGTATTAATTAATCTATATAAATAAGGAGGATGTTGCTATCTTAAAATGAGAACATCATTCAATAAAGAACTGAGTTTATAATTTACCAAACCTATCACATATTTATTTTGCTTTATTGGTCTTCAACCCATAATTCTAAAAATATTTATTTTAAATAATTTTTAATTTAATATTTAATTTAAATAAGTCTTCATTAACAATGGTTTGAAAAGAAGCTACCATGATACATGGGGATTAGACTCAGTGGTAGAGCACCACCAGATTTGCATGCGTTAGTACCTGAATTCAATCCTTGGCACCTAGAAATAAATAAGTATTTTTAAAGTAATGGCCATAATGCTTTTTATTAGCTTAGCCCAGAAATATGAAGCATTCTGTCAAGTTATTCATGTGAAATAATTGAGTTATAGGAGTAGAAAATTGTTTTATTCATTTCTTATGTGCATTTTCAAAATTAAATGTGCAACATATTTTTATTACGTACTTAATTAAAATTTTAAGTCTTTTGTTTATATTTTATATAATTGTATATATTTTTGTTTTGTTAAAATGAAAAAAACTTAAACATTCTATAGAGATGAAAATGTATGAGTAGAAATTGAAAGTTTGAAAGACAGAGAAATAATACAGTGATTAGATAGTTGCCTTTCACATGGCTGTCTTGGATTCAGTTTTACAGTTCATCCTATATGGTCCCCTAAAACTATCAGGAGTGATCCCAGAGTGCAGAGTAAATCCTAAGCATACCCAGTGTAGCCCCAAAACAACATATAAGCAAAAAATATAAAAGAGGAAAAGTTTAATAATCAGATAAAAAGACAAAAACAAATCTCCACAGAATTTTCTAGAATGCTTTAAAATGGTTATATATTTTATAACTCCCATGAGGAAGGTAATCACTTTTAAATATTTTTCCTCAGGTTCATATAAAAATTAATCTAGAGCCAAAGATTCTTTATATTTATGTTTAGTTATCTTGGATCATTTGAGCCACTTGATTTAATATGAAAGATACCATGCAGTGTTTTCATAGACTATGTAGAGCATTTCATCACATACCTGTTAAACCAGGTTTGACAATTTAACTAAGGAACATATAACCATTTTAAGGGTTTTGGAACATCATGTTAAATTTATATATCAAATGTTAATTCAGTTTGCTTTTGTAATTTTAAACCTAAAGTAGTATAATACATTTTGCATTTATATCATATTGTATGAAAGGGATATTGAGAGCAGGTTTATGTGAGCTTTATTGTCACTGTTTTTATATTATCTGACTCTTACGTAAAAGAGAAAATATTAGCAACTCGGCGTTATTTTTTCTTAGCATTTCAAAAAGAATTTCAAAATTTTCTCCTAATTTATGCTGAATATATTTATGTTAACTGTTAATTATGATTTAAAATATATATATATATAATATATGTTTTCCAGAGATTTCTTGTTGTTAATTTTTACAAAATTAGAATAATATTTGGACAAAGTAATTAATTTAGTTAATTGACATCAAGTCTAATTAATGTACAATATAAGCTTAAGGTAAAATTAGACTTTTCTTTTTATGTACCTGTAACTGTTTGGTAATGTTTATGTGTTATCACCTTTAGAAGACATTGTCATACTAACATTTAAATTATATTACCATAAAATTTATTTTACCTAATGATCTAGATTTATTGTTACACTTTAAATTTAAGTCGGCAAAAACAAATTCAAACACAATCCCATATATGTAATTTGGATGAAAGTGGAAGAATTGTTTTTGGTTTTGACTGCTACATAGTTTGCAAAATATAGTACTCATTTGTGAGCTATTTATAAATGCAGATTACTGAAAACTCAACCAAAAATGTTAAGCATGGTTTTATAGAATTTTGATGGCTTTCTTTGAAAAAGATGAGAAAGTGCTAATGTAAATAAAGCAATTCTAAATAGTGATTCTGGAGAAATGTTAATGGAATTAAGGAAGTGTGGGCCAGCTAAATTAGAACACCCATACAATTTGCTTGGATTTGGGATTGCTCTATAGAAGCAACCAGTTTTTTATATGTCTGTGATTTATTATAATCTTGACAGCAATGATCAAGAATTGCTTCACAAAATAAATGCATAGCCATGAATAAAATAATACTGTTTACATAGACTTTTACAAATTTCATACATCTATGAATGCTCAAAATGTTTGAATTTGTCATTAGTTGTGCTGTAGTTATACTTGAAACATACACATTGTAATAGTCTAAAAATAAAAGTCATCAAAAATATCATGTTTACATGTTTTTTCTATTTCTGTGAGATTAACAGCTGTAATTTAATGTATCTAATATATTCAATAGGTAGGTAAATAAAATGCACCAATTGATAACTTTTTATCAAATAGAAAGATAGTTTCAAATGTCATTCATAAATATAGATAATATGGGAAATATAATATAAAATTCCATAGAAATTCATTAAAATCTCAAAGTTGGAGCAGGAAAATAGAGACAAAATCCAAAATTATGTGCAAGCATTTAGCTACATAGGATTTACCTTTTCTGTAATAGAATTAAGTTGTATAGTGGGTCAGTGTGATAACACAATAGTAGGGCATTTGCCTTGCACGCTGCTGACCAAGAACAGCATCCCATGTGGTCTTCTGAGCCAGAGCCAGGAGCGATTTTTGAGCACAAAGCCAGGAATAACCCTGAGTGCTGCAGGTGTGGCCCCAAAAAAACAAACATGTAGTATAGTATACATAATGGGCAAGGGCCTGAGTCACAATTAGGACTGTATTTTTTGTTTGTTTGTTTTGGTTTTGGGTCACACCCAGCAGTGCTCAGGGGTTACTTCTGGCTCTGTAAACAGAAATTGCTCCTGGGATGCCAGGATTTGAATCACCATCCATCCTGGATCGGCTGCGTGCAAGGCAAATGCCCTACTGTTGTGCTATCTCTCTGGCCACCAGGACTGTATTTTTAATCCAATTAAGTCACACCTTTGACTGTCCTGAATATATTTAATATTATTTGTACTTCAGTTTTCTTATTTATAAAATGAGAAAAATAATACTGCTTCACATTTAGGAAATAAAGAATAGAATTGTAAAATCCATAGAAAGTAATTAAACAGTGACTGACAATCCAGAATCAAGAATTTATAACAGCAATAGTAGAAATAGTAGTACTAATGTTGCTAGTAGTAGCAGTAGTCACAGTAGTGGTAATAGTAGTAGCAGCAACAGCAACAGTAATAGTAATGTTGCAGCAAACTGACCACTACAAATATAAGAAATTGGGCTACTCAGGTAACCTCTCTGTCTTATAGGGTTTGAATCATTCTACTGATAATGTAGTGAAATTTTTGTTGTTACATAAATCCAACCTTTCCATATTAAGCCTCTTTTGAGACTTGTAGATTACAATAATATGATAAAAAATGTGCACTTTTAAAAAGTTAACTTCTGTTAAAGATTTGAAGATTTACTTATAAAATATAAATATATAGTTAGTTACACAATCATTTCAATTGTCTTTTAATAGTAAGCATCTAATCCTGCTTTTATTTTATTTTATTTATTTTTGTTTGTTTGTTTGTTTTTTCGGGCCACACCCATTTGATGCTCAGGGGTTACTTCTGGCTAAGCGCTCAGAAATTGCCTCTGGCCAGGGGATCGAACTGCGGTCCTTCCTTGGCTAGCGCTTGCAAGGCAGACACCTTACCTCTAGCGCCAACTCACCAGCCCCTGCTGCTTTTATTTTTTTAATAAAATATGCAAAAAAAATAATTTCTGCTTTGATAGAAATTTATTTCAACCTTTATATTTTATAATGTTATGAAGGAAGATTTAACTATTTTAAGAGATTCTGGCAGTTCTTTTCATCATTCTGCAAAATGTAATATGGACACAATCTTAAAATTATCCATATAACTGATTGACCATTACATGAAGTTCTTATTGCAAGAGTTCAACTTTTTGTTATAAATAATAGCATATCATAATTTAAGTAAATGAGTTGCAATTTTAATTGCAATTACATGGCAATTTTTTTTTTTTTTTTTTTTTGGTTTTTGGGTCACACCCGGCAGTGCTCAGGGGTTTTTCCTGGCTCCATGCTCAGAAATTGCTCCTGGAAGGCACAGGGGACCATATGGGGCGCCGGGATTCGAACCAATGACCTCCTGCATGAAAGGCAAACGCCTTACCTCCATGCTATCTCTCCGGCCCCTACGTGGCAATTTTAATGAAGGTAAAATCAAATCCTAGTTGGAACAAATGTGACTATCCAAGCAACAGTGACAAATATATACAGAAAATAAATATACACAAAAAAGAAATAAATAGATCTGAATGTGAAACAGAAAATATACTACTTTTAAGTAACTTCCCTATTATACTACATCAAAACTAGAAATTTACACTAATAATTCATCTATAAAAATGCAATATTAGAGATTTGTGAGACATGCAAGATGTGTACTTAGCTTGGTAGATTTTAAGTTTGGTGGGGGGTGGTTAAGTTGGCTGTAGCAAGGGTTTACTCCTTTATATTCCCAGGGATAACTATAGCATTCTGGGGGGTCGTATTAGGTGCCAGAATCTAACCTGGTTGGGCCACATGCAACATAAATACCCTTCCCACTGTACTATCTCATCAGCCCTTGGTTTCAATATTTTTGTAAACTGGACTGGTTTTCAATTTGCAGACTAGCTGCTGGAACTCATTTCATATATTTTTCCCATAATTTTACTCAAATTATATCTACTTTTGCTCTTGCCACAGATTTTTTTGGTAGTAATGTATTTACTTCCTTTTCTTTCTTTTTTTTTTTTTTTTTGTTTTGGTTTTTGTTTTGGTTTTTGGGCCACACCCGGCAATGCTCAGGGGTTACTCCTGGCTCTCTGCTCAGAAATCACTCCTGGCAGACAGGGGGGGGAGGGGCGCATAAGGGATGCTGGGATTCGAGCCACCATTGGTCCTGGGCCAGCGCTTGCAATACAAACTCTCTACCTCTGTGCTATCTCTCCGGCCCCTAATGTATTTACTTTCATATCAAAATAAGAAAAACAATCCATTAACTCAAAATTTTTTTTCTGATTTCTGAAATTTAGGGAGACAAATTTTGTTTAGAAATACAATAAGGTTTTTATTTAGTAATTCTGAGGATGAAGGGCGAGTAACAGAGATATGAAGAGACAGACCCAGAGATAGCAAAAAAAAAAAAAAAGGCAGGGAAGTATAACACAATCAAGAGAGAGCATAAGCTTTTCCAAAAGCAGAGAAAGCCCCAGTACACATCCCAAAGTGAAAACAGAAAAGTAGGAAAATACACATCTTAAGAAAGAAAACCTGGGTGGCATGTGAATGCAGGCACCATATTGTGCATAGGCCACAACATAATTTCACCTGGGAGTTAAATTTATCAAAGTTCAGCTTATATTTAAAGATAAGTAAACATCATATAAATTAGTCATTGTTTTATTCATTCAGTAAGTATTCACTGAGTATCTCCAACCTGGCAGCACTATTTCAGAATACAAAAATTTCTTTCAAATGTAACATTGTAAAAGGCAACAATGATTATATGTGAATGATTATAAGTTTCAGGAAGTATAAAATTGTAATGTACACTTATAAATCATGCATACATGACCTGTATTGATTATAATTCTATTACCTATGGTAATATTTTTTTATCTTGTGATTCTAGAAAGACTTTATCAAGATAGTCTATTCTTTGTTTTGTTTTGGTTTGGTTTTGGTTTTTGGGCCACACTTGACAATGCTCAGAGGTTACTCCTGGCTCCTTGTTCAAAAATCACTCCTGGTAGGCTTGGGCGACAATCTGAAATGTCAAGTTAGCTGCATTCTAGGCAAACACCCTATTACTGTGTATCTGAGATGTCAAGTTAGCTGCATTCAAAGCAAACACCCTACTACTGTGCTATCACTCTGGCCCCAAGACGTTCTATTCTTAAAAGCTTCATAATTTTTATATATTATCTTTATTGCAGATTATTGTAGATTTGGAAATAATCACTCTACTCGTTTAGAGAAAAATCATTTCAAGTTAATTGTTCTGTCAAGTAAAATTATTTTACCTCTCATTCCCATGAATAAGTGCTCTAAAAATTATCTAAAGTAACCATTTTATGTACAAAAGTTCATAACTTTTGTCTCAAATACTTATGGAGGCAAATATGAAAATATATATTTAACAAAAAATATATGATTCTAGTTGAAGATAAGTATTATCATTGCTGTTTACTATTTCAATACTGTAAATTTTAAGATAATGTAAAAACTTTTATGGATGAATAATATATATAAAATCACCATAGAAAATATTTCTCTTTTTTTAAACTAAACAAAGTAAATTTAATTCATTTGTATCAGGACTTCCTTTATGGCATGTAAGGAAACTGCTGAAGAAATTCCTGCTTGAAACTAGTGTATGTCCTCCTAAATGTGGCCTTCTCTAGATATACTTGCATTGCATCTGGGTATCAAATTGATATATAGATATACTATACAATATGATGTAATGAATATAGCAATTTTTAAATCTTTATTTAAACACCTTGATTACAAATATGATTGTAGTTGGGTTTCAGTCATGTAAAGAACACCCTCCATCACCAGTGCAACATTGGCATCACCAAGTCTCAAATATCCCTCCTCCCCATCCCACCTCCACCTCTACTCTTAGACGGCTTTCTACTTCCCTCATTCATTCACATTGTTATGATAGTTCTCGGTGTAGTTATTTCCTAACTTTATTCACCACTCTTTGTGGTGAGCTTTATGTCGTGAGCTGGACCTTCCAGCCCTCCTCTTTTGTCTCTGAGGATTATTGCAAAAATATCTTTTATTTTTCTTAAAACCCATAGATGAGGGAGACTATTCTGTATCTATCTCACAAAGCATAATAGATTACATGTACATCCACGTGTAGGAAAATTTTATGACTTCATCTCTCTTGATAGCTACATAATATTCCATTGTGTATATGTACCACAGTTTTTTAGCCATTCATCTGTTGAAGGTCATCTTGGTTGTTTCCTGAGTCTGGCTATTGTAAATAGCACTGCAATGAATATAGGTGTGAGGAAGGGATTTTTGTATTGCTTATTTATGTTCCTAGGGATATCCCTAGAAGTGGTATAGCTGGATAGTATGGGAGCTCAAAGGAAATATTTCTTAATAAATCACCTATCAAACTTCTAGATATTAACATATTATTTTAACTCATTAAAGAAAAACAGTGAAGATAAAAGTTTGCTATATTCTTTCTAAACTCTATACATACTAAACAAAAGAGATAATGTCTTGCATTGCTTGTGACCAAGCACTGCATGCCAGAAGCATGCATACCTCTACCCCAACAGTGATGATTTGACCCCCCAGTTCTACTAAAAGGTAACAGACATATGAAAAGATTTCTTTCATGCTTTGTTTGGAAATTTAATTTGTTTATGTTCCCTTCCACATAATTATCATATATAGCCATCCCATTTTCCCACTAATTCTAAGAGGATAAATGGTTGTGAATGTTTCTCAAGTTTTCCAACCATGACATCCTTCCAACCTCTTTACTTCCTGTGCCTCCTGTCCCATTCTGCTGATGGCAACCATTCCATACTGTGACCTTCCATTTATGCAATTTTTAAATGGTTTCCCCTTATTATTACATAATTTGACATTGTAACTCAAAAATGCCATGTTTATCCAAAGAAACCAGTAGAGACATATACATATACACATAAACATTTATAAATGTATTATATTATTATATACATTATTATATGTATTATATATGTATGTATTGTCAATTTATATTAACATTAAACTTTGAAGGATCATTCTAGAAGCTTAAAATGACAATCATAAACATTTTATTCTAATTCCAGTTCAGTTATTCATATTTATTCACTTCCATTTGGGATCTAAAATCAATACTAGTAATATCTCCCTCTTTATAAAATAATAAGATCAAATTATAAAGGCACTGAAAGCATTTAAAGAAACTATTTACCAGAATGTAACACCAAATCATATCTTTTTTTTTTTTTGTTTTTGGGCCACACCCGGTAATGCTCAGGGGTTACTCCTGGCTATGTGGTCAGAAGTTGCTCCTGGCTTGGGGGACCATATGGGACACCGGGGGATCGAACCGCGGTCCGTCCAAGGCTAGCGCAGGCAAGGCAGGCACCTTACCTTTAGCGCCACCGCCCAGGCCCCCCAAATCATATCTTTAAGAACAGCCAATAGGATCAAGAGTTATAGAGGTTAAGTTTCTTGCATTGCATCTGGGTATCAAACTGATAAGAAAAAAATTTCTAAAAGTCAAAGATATAATATATTAAATTTCCACAAATAACTGAGGACAATGATGGTTAAAAATGCACACTGGTGATTGATTGTTGTTTGTTGTATGACTGTAACTTAATCATGAACAACTTTATCTGTGAAAGAAAAACTGTACTATGTACAAACTTGTAACCATGGTGTTTAAATAAAAAAATTTAAAAAAATTCCAGCAGATGAAAATTGCCATACTATATTATGTTGCCAAAACTCTATTTCAGAATCAAGGCTTTTCAATTATTAAAGAAATAAAAATTAATTAAAAGCAAACAGAATTAGTCACCAATATTTTCAATAGCTGACTTGTGGAAAGTAGATTTCTAAAACAAACAACAACAACAACAACAAAATATAAACCCAAAACTGAAAAAAGCAATGGTTAAACAAGAAAACAAAAGACAAAATGACACTACCAACTTTTCATATACCAACGACAAAGAACAACAGAAAAGTACCTAAAATTTAAATAGGTTTAATTTACCAATAAAAAGGCACAATGTTACTGAATGAATTTTTTTTAAATTACAATTTCCATAGTATCTATTTATCTCAGCTTAGAGATTTTATTCCAAAAATCACAAATTCATAGAGATGTGTATATCCTCATGGTACTGCAGCATTATTTGCATTTTTACCAACAACTGGAAACAATATATGTTCCCAGAAAGAACATAGATAATAAATATACAATAGTAGATATGCCAATATAAAAAGAGATGAAATCTTTTTTTTTTTTTTTTGGTTTTTGGGTCACACCTGGCAGTGCTCAGGGGTTATTCCTGGCTCCACGCTCAGAAATTGCTCCTGGCAGGCACAGGGGACCTTATGGGGCGCCGGGATTCGAACCGATGAACTCCTGCATGAAAGGCAAACGCCTTACCTCCATGCTATCTCTCCGGCCCCAAGAGATGAAATCTTGCCATTTGCAACATCATGAATGAAACAAGAGGGGAGTACGCTTAGGGAAATAATCAGCTGGAAAAGAAGTAAATGTACTACTCCACTCAAACAATTCTAAAGAAAAAAAAGCAAATAGAATAAAAATTCAATTTACAAGACTAAATCAGTAGCTATCAAAAGAAAGTCTGCCTTACCTGCAGCTTATCTTTCACCTAACACTATATCCTAAGGTCCTTGTGTCAGGTCTTCAGTCCAACCGAATTGCCAGAAAGCATACACATAGGCCTAATAATAACCACTTGAAAATTCATTTATCACTCTAACAAAAGAAGCTAGACACATGGATTACATAGCACATTATTTATATCATAAAGGTCAAAAATTATTTCTAATACTAGAATACTAGAAGTCAGAAGAGTGATAATATCAGGTGGAGTTACTGATTTAGAGGTAATTTATAACTTTAGGGTACCAGAATCCTAGTCGTCTTTTACATGGGAGTATAAATACTTTCAAGGTACACAGTTTTGTTGCTGCACTACATATTTATTTATACTTTTTATAAAAGATTTTTTTATGTTCTTATGGTAGGTTTTAGAAAAGGAAGAAAGATTATTTTAGAAGCTGAAATTTTTTAGTATAATTTTTTTAATCTTAGGTTCTAAGTAATTCATAGATATAAAATCACTAGATAAGCAGTAGGTATCTAGTAACCAATAGACTGAAAAAAATTTTGATATAAACTGTATTACCTATTTTCTTTTTATTTCCCTATCATTTTGTTATTATTGTTGTTTTTGTTTTGAGGCCACCCTGGTGATATTCGGGGATTATTCTTGATTCTACACAAGAGAATCAGTTCTTAGTAGGGCTTGGGGTTGCTGGGATTAAACCCTGGGCTTGCAGCATGCAAGGCAAGTGTCCTATCCACTGTGCTCTCACTCCTATTCCAAGCTCTACTAATTTTCTGTTTTTTTTAGTACTACCGGTATATGTCTGATCTCTCTGGCCTCAGAGTCTGAGGTTTTGCTTTTCTCCATTCAGAATGCTCTTTGATTCAGAGCAAAAGTTGTACTCTCTAATATTTAGTCCGAATATTTTCTTCTTGAAGAGAACTTAATCAATTGGCCTACTTAAAGTTACCTCACTGCCCTAGTCATCTCTACCATTTTAATCTTTTACTTTCAGTTTACTTTTATGTGATCTAAATATTTAAACAATTTAATTATTTTAAACTAACATAAAATTTTATCTACTATATTTTCATTTATATTTATGTCAATATATTATATTTCCTTATTTTAACTTTACATCTCTATTATAAATTTACCTATTTTTCAACTTGCTTCCTCCCAACTGATAAGTAGTCCCCCTGAGGAATAGATATTATTTATTTAGATATTTCTGATTCTAGAACCATTGACATCCAAACATATGCTCAGTAAGTATTATTTACATTAGTAATATCAGAGCCCTGGATTCCTTAAATTTGTTTTAAATAAGAGTCTCTATTGGACAACTATCCAAAAAAAAATCGAGTGTCTCAGAGTTTTATATTACTTCTTCTGCAGGTCTATGAATATAATAGTGAAATTCTGTTAATATATGGTGGGAAAAGGCTCATAAAATTCTTTTTTCTGGAGTTCTTCTAGTTATATTACATGACTTGAAACTACTTTTGATTGCTTAGAAAAAATATTTCCTCCTAAGATGCTTTTTTTAGGGTATAAATAATCAGAAAAATAATGACTACTAGTGGTGTGCTAGAAAATGTTTAATAAAGGCATTTCTGGAGAAAAGTGCAAGTCTTCTATTCCTGTAACTGCCATCAGTTATCAATGTGCAAATACTATCACACTAAGCCAATTTTATACAGTTCAGTCACTGAATATGAAGTTTGGAGGAGATGGATTCCATCTGCCCTATTTGTTCATCTAAACTGATTCCAGCACAACATTGATATTTATGCCCAAGAAAGTTGTAGATATTTTTTATTTTTTTTTTGGTTTTGGGGCCACACCGGGCAATGCTCTGGGGTTACTCCTGGCTGTCTGCTAAGAAATAGCTCCTGGCAGGCACGAGGGACCATATGGGACACTGGGATTTGAACCAATCACCTTTGGTCCTGGATCGGCTGCTTGCAAAGCAAACGCCGCTGTGCTATCTCTCAGGGCCCAAGTTGTAGGTATTTTATACCATTCTCTATTTTCTTAAGTAACAGACTGTTAATTTCTTCTAAATAACTGGCTGAAGTGAGAAAAAAAAAGAAATTTAACCAAAGGTATATATCATGAGAAAAGTAAAAGCATAATTAAAATCCAGATGTCTGACTCCACAGCTTTTAATTTCAGGTACTTATAGTAAAAAAAAAAAAAAAAAAGCCACCAAAAAAGAATTTGTTGATCTGTCAATTAATATTCCATCCATTTTCTGAAAATCCAGTTATCTGGCAGATAATACAAATTTTATTGCTAGTATTAGTTATGCATGAGTTATAAAATTAGATAAATTAAGTACAATAAAATAAGATTTAAGTTCAGTATAAAACCCAAATATTAGATATGCTTATAAACTCTAGTTTCTAGTCTTCTTTGCTTGATCCTAATTATGACCTCTTGATTCTAAACTTTAACATTCTCAATATCAAGAAAAAGAGGCATTTAAGAAAAAAGCAACAAAGTTTAATTTATTTATTTTAAATTTAATTTTATTGAAACAATTGTGATCTACAGAGTCCTTCATGGTTGAAAATCATATATACAGTGAGTCAGGGCCTTTCCCACTACCAGTGTCAACCTCCCTCCACCAATAAACCCAGAGTGCATCCTATACCACCATCCTTAGCCCTCTGGCCTGCCAGTTTACAGGCCCCTTTAAGTTTAGATTGTTAGCTTAAGTCCCTTGATTCTATTGTTATTGACTTTGGCTTGAATATTTAGTTCTGTCCTTATTTATTTCCCCGCCAATGCATCCAAGACCACTTGTTATGCTATTTTAGTAATTCTGGGGAAATAAAAGTGCTTATTTTTCATCCAGTGATTTACTTAGTAGGGCATTTCATTTGCCTGGTAATATATACGTACATGATAGCTGGGAAAGCACAGATCAAGATCCCTACTTCTCAAATTTTTCTGCAAATTGCCATACTTGGCTATCCAAAATCCACTTTGAAATCCCACACCACATGTGTATTTTAACAGAATAAGAATTACACATGTTATAATAACTATGCATGTTATATAGTCTATAATAATAACAATTCTTTCACAATCGAAAAAGTGGACATTACAGAGAATATAATATGCCTGTTTAAAAATCAATGAAAGTTGGGGCGAGAGAGATAGCATGAAGGTAAAGCATTTGCCTGGCATGAAGAAAGATGGTGGTTCGAATCCCAACCTCCTATATGGTCCCCCGTGCCTGCCAGAAGAGATTTCTGAGCATAGAGCCAGTAGTAACCCCTGAGCACTGCCAGGTGTGACCCCAAAACAAACAAAAAAAAAAAAACCAACCAAACCCCCCAAAAAAAAAAAATCAATGAAAGTTGTTTTGGATTTTACTCCTTAAATACTATATCCCTTAAAATTTTCAATGTACCACTGTAAAATTAACCCATCGTAAGTGACAGCTGTGAGATATCCAGTAAAATTGTGCCTAACTTAAGAGTTAGGATATTAAATATTGGAGTCAGTTTCTGCTACCTCCTATGTATCTCTGTATCTGTGTACATAGGTGAACATGCTTAGCTCTTTTGGTTTTCTTTTTTTTTTTGTTTTTTTTTGGTGTTTTTTTTTTTTTTGTTTTGGTTTTTGGGCCACACCCGGCGGTGCTCAGGGGTTACTCCTGGCTTTCTGCTCAGAAATAGCTCCTGGCAGGCACGGGGGACCATATGGGACACAGGGATTCGAACCAACCACATTTGGTCCTGGATCGGCTGCTTGCAAGGCAAACGCCACTGTGCTATCTCTCCGGGCCCCATGCTTAGCTGTTTTGTATTTCGTTCTAGGTTAAGTAGAGATTATAGTAGGCAATGGGGAAAAAAAGAAAGTTGGAAAAATGCTTTGAAAAAGTTGTTCAAAAAGTTATAGAGAGCCGGAGTGATAGCACAGCAGGAAGGTGTTTGCCTTGCATACGGGGGACCCAGGACTGACCTCAGTTCTAGAGTCCTTTCTATATAGCCCCCCAAGCCAGGAGCAATTTCTGAGCGCATAGCCAGGAGTAAACCCTGAGCGTGACTGGGTGTGGCCCAAAAACCAAAAATAAAAAAAAAAGTGTATCTCTAATTTTTAAGCATTCTCAAATTATCTACTATATAGAAATCACAAATAAGAAATGTTAAAGAACAGCAGCTCAATTACTTGTGGTAATTTTAAAACTACCTTCCTGTAGTATTCATAACAATAGGATTTATCTGCACATATAAGGCTAAAACATCAGGAAGAAATCACTCTCCTAAATATATATGCACCAAATGAGGGACCAGAAAAATATTTAATAAAATTGTTGACAAATCTGAAAAATAATATCAATAACAATACAATAATTGTGGGAGACCTCAATAAGGCATTTTCAACACTTGACAGGTCAACCAGACTGAAACCCAACTAAAATATACTAGACCTGAAAAGAGAAATGGAAGAAAGAGGCCTAGTAGATATATACAGGACACTCCACCTCCAGAAGCCAAGATACACATTCTTCTCTAATGTACATGGGACATTCTACAGGATAGACTACATGCTAGCACATAAAACATACCTCCATAATATCAAGAGGATAGAAATTTTGCAGGCTACCTTCGCTGACCACAAGTCCCTGAAATTATATGTGAACTACAAAGGGACACAGAAAAAAAACTTTAATACCTGAAAGTTAAACAGCCTAATACTGAATAACCAGTGGATCCAAGATGAAATCAAAGAGGAAATCAAAACCTTCATAGAAACAAATGACAATGGAGACACAAACTATCAGAACCTATGGGACACAGCAAAAGCAGTACTGAGAGGAAAATTTATAGCTTTGCAAGCACACATCAGGAAAGAAGAAGGGGCATACCTGAATAGCTTAATGACGCAGCTCATAGAATTAGAAAGTACTTAAGAAAAGGACCCAAAAATAGGGAGACAGAAGGAAATAACAAAGCTGAGAGCAGAAATCAATGAAATGGAAACCCAAAAAACAATCCAAAAGATCAATGAAAGCAGAAGTTGGTTCTTTGAAAAAATAAACAAGATTGATAGACCACTGGGAAAACTAACAAAGAAAGAGAGAGAGAGAGAGAGAGAGAGAGAGAGAGAGAGAGAGAGAGAGAGAGAGAGAGAGAGAGAGAGAGAGAGAGAGAAACTTGATAACTCATATTAGGAATGAAAAAGGAGGGCTCCCTGTGGTGACACCAGGGGGGAAAATCCGCGAAAGTACACCAGCCCAGTGGGGCTCAGCTGTGAAAGACTGTGAGTGTGACCTGTCTATGTCTGTCTACTGTCCTCTTGCGTGAAACTCTTGCGAGTGGGGCAAAAAGAGCCTCCAGAAACCTCGCTTGCCCAGACGCCATTTTCAGGGAGGGACTTCAGAGCATAAAAGCCGGCTATCCTTTGCAAAAGCTGGCTCCCTGTGTGTGACACCAGGCGGGGAAAATCCGGCGAAAGTACACCGGCCCAGTGGGGCTCAGCTGTGAAAGACTGTGAGTGTGACCTGTCTATGTCTGTCTACTGTCCTCTTGCGTGAAACTCTTGCGAGTGGGGCAAAAAGAGCCTCCAGAAACCTCGCTCGCCCAGACGCCATTTTCAGGGAGGGACTTCAGAGCATAAAAACCGGCTATCCTTTGCAAAAGCTGGCTCCCTGTGTGTGACACCAGGCGGGGAAAATCCGCGAAAGTACACCGGCCCAGTGGGGCTCAGCTGTGAAAGACTGTGAGTGTGACCTGTCTATGTCTGTCTACTGTCCTCTTGCGTGAAACTCTTGCGAGTGGGGCAAAAAGAGCCTCCAGAAACCTCGCTTGCCCAGACGCCATTTTCAGGGAGGGACTTCAGAGCATAAAAGCCGGCTATCCTTTGCAAAAGCTGGCTCCCTGTGTGTGACACCAGGCGGGGAAAATCCGCGAAAGTACACCGGCCCAGTGGGGCTCAGCTGTGAAAGACTGTGAGTGTGACCTGTCTATGTCTGTCTACTGTCCTCTTGCGTGAAACTCTTGCGAGTGGGGCAAAAAGAGCCTCCAGAAACCTCGCTTGCCCAGACGCCATTTTCAGGGAGGGACTTCAGAGCATAAAAGCCGGCTATCCTTTGCAAAAGCTGGCTCCCTGTGTGTGACACCAGGCGGGGAAAATCCGCGAAAGTACACCGGCCCAGTGGGGCTCAGCTGTGAAAGACTGTGAGTGTGACCTGTCTATGTCTGTCTACTGTCCTCTTGCGTGAAACTCTTGCGAGTGGGGCAAAAAGAGCCTCCAGAAACCTCGCTCGCCCAGACGCCATTTTCAGGGAGGGACTTCAGAGCATAAAAACCGGCTATCCTTTGCAAAAGCTGGCTCCCTGTGTGTGACACCAGGCGGGGAAAATCCGCGAAAGTACACCGGCCCAGTGGGGCTCAGCTGTGAAAGACTGTGAGTGTGACCTGTCTATGTCTGTCTACTGTCCTCTTGCGTGAAACTCTTGCGAGTGGGGCAAAAAGAGCCTCCAGAAACCTCGCTTGCCCAGACGCCATTTTCAGGAGGGACTTCAGAGCATAAAAGCCGGCTATCCTTTGCAAAAGCTGGCTCCCTGTGTGTGACACCAGGCGGGGAAAATCCGCGAAAGTACACCGGCCCAGTGGGGCTCAGCTGTGAAAGACTGTGAGTGTGACCTGTCTATGTCTGTCTACTGTCCTCTTGCGTGAAACTCTTGCGAGTGGGGCAAAAAGAGCCTCCAGAAACCTCGCTGCCCAGACGCCATTTTCAGGGAGGGACTTCAGAGCATAAAAACCGGCTATCCTTTGCAAAAGCTGGCTCCCTGTGTGTGACACCAGGCGGGGAAAATCCGCGAAAGTACACCGGCCCAGTGGGGCTCAGCTGTGAAAGACTGTGAGTGTGACCTGTCTATGTCTGTCTACTGTCCTCTTGCGTGAAACTCTTGCGAGTGGGGCAAAAAGAGGCTCAGAGGAGCACGGCCGCTCCGCTTCGCTACGCGGCCGTGCACTCTTTCTAAGGAAAGAACTCCATTGCAACAAGAAGGAAAAACCACACTAAGAACGGCGCTATATCACAGAAGCAAACATTTCTCTCTGGACTGTCTTCTCTGTTACATGCTCGGGCCTAAGATTTGACCCAGTGTGAGGCTTCATCCACGGAGGACTCCCCTCCCTTAGAGGCAAGTCAGCCCATCCAGAAAGGGAGGAGCCAGAGGAGTGTGCTGCCTACATCATATAGACAATGAATACCACTACAACACGTAGAAAAACCCACAATACAAATGTGACAATGGGGAAACAGCGCAGGCCAGCATCAGACATAGAGAATGAAGATGACAATTCTGAGGACCAGATAATGACTGAACAACTAATCAACCTCTCAGATAAGGACTTTAGACTAGCAATATGGAAGGTGCTCAACAGACTCCAAGAAACCATGGATCGAGTTGAACAGAACACTAATAAGAACCAAGAAAATATGAAGGCAGAAATGACAAAACTCCAAACTGAAATAACATGTCAACTAACAGGCCTGAAAAACTCAGTAAACGAAGTGAATGACAAAATGGATAAGCTCTGGGACAGGGTATCAGAAGCTGAGAATAGACTTGGTGCTGTGGAAGATGAGATACATAACAATTCCATACAGCAGGAGAGATTGGACAAAAAACTTAAAGCAAATGAGCAGACAATGGAAAAATTAGTCAAAGAATGGGAACAGACGAAAATAGAAGTCTATGATAAGATCAACAGAAACAACTTAAGAATCATTGGAGTCCCAGAGACCCAGGAAGAAAATTTCCAGGAAGAATCAATGGTCAAGAACATCATTAAAGAGAAACTTCCAGAGCTAAAGAATATATGTGATCAAATCCTGCATGCCCGAAGAGTACCAACCAAAAGAGACCCCAGAAAAACCACCCCAAGACACATCCTAGTCACAATGACAAATCCCACAGATAGAGACAGAATTCTGAAAACAGCAAGATCAAAAGGGGAAATCATGTTCAAGCAAGCTTCCCTGAGATTTACAGCAGACCTGTCACCAGAAACGCTCAATGCCAGAAAGCAGTGGTGGGATATTGTGACAAGACTGAATGAAATGAATGCTTCACCCAGAATACTATACCCAGCAAAACTCACTTTCCGGTTTGATGGAAGAATACATGGTTTCACAGACAAAAAACAGCTCAGAAACTTCACAGACACAAAACCAGTCTTAAGAGAAAAACTGAAAGACCTAATCTAAGACAAGACTACCCAAAAGACACACCAAATTTTGAAATAAAGATGGCGTTAAATCCCAGGACAATTCTTTCTCTCAACGTCAATGGACTAAATGCACCAGTTAAGAGACACAGAGTGGCTAAATGGATCAAAAAACTCAATCCAACCTTCTGCTGCCTACAAGAAACGCACCTGAATAGTCAGAACAAACATAGACTCAAAATAAAAGGCTGGAGAAAAGTTATCCAAGCAAACAACACCCATAAAAAAGCTGGAGTGGCCATACTAATATCAGATAATGCAAACTTTATACTCAGGAAGGTTGTAAGGGACAAAGACGGACATTTTATATTAATCAAGGGGTACATAGAGCAGGAAGAATTCACTCTCCTAAACATATATGCACCGAATGAGGGGCCAGCAAATATTTAATACAACTGCTGACAAATCTGAAAAAATAATATCAACAACAACACAATAATTGTGGGGGACCTAAACACGGCTTTGTCAACACTGGACAGGTCAACCAGACTGAAACCCAACAAGAATATACTAGACCTGAGGAGAGAAATGGAAGAAAGAGGCCTAGTGGATATATATAGGACACTCCATCCCCAGAAACCTGGATACACATTCTTCTCCAATGTACATGGGACATTCTCCAGGATAGACTACATGCTGGCACATAAAACATACCTCCATAAGATCAAGAGGATAGAAATTTTGCAGACTACCTTCGCTGACCACAAGGCTCTGAAATTATTTGTGAACTCCAAAGGGACTCAGAAGAAACACTTTAACACCTGGAAGTTAAACAGCCTCATGCTCAATAACCAGTGGGTCCGAGATGAAATCAAGGAGGAAATAAAAAGGTTCCTGGAAACAAATGACAATAAAGACACAAACGCTCAGAACTTATGGGACACAGCAAAAGCAGTACTGAGAGGAAAATTTATAGCTTTGCAAGCACACATCAGGAAGGAAGAAGGAGCTTACCTGAGTAGCTTAATGACACAGCTAATAGAACTAGAAAATGCTCAACAAAAGGACCCAAGAACAGGAAGACAGAAGGAAATAACAAAGCTGAGAGCAGAAATCAACAAAGTGGAAACTCAAAAAACAATCCGAAAGATCAACGAAAGCAGAAGTTGGTTCTTTGAAAAAATAAACAAGATTGATAGACCACTGGCAAACCTAACAAAGAAAGAGAGAGAGAGAAACTTGATAACTCGTATCAGGAATGAAAAAGGAGAGATCACTACTGATATGACAGAGATTCAAAGGGTAATCAGAAACTACTTTGAAAAACTCTACGCCACTAAAAATGAGAACCTGGAAGAAATGGATAAATTCTTGGACTCTTATAATCTTCCACGGTTGAAGGAAGAGGATGTAGCATATCTAAACACCCCCATCACCATTGATGAAATTAAAACAGTAATCAAATGTCTGCCGAAAAACAAAAGCCCAGGTCCAGATGGATTCACTAATGAATTCTATCAAACTTTCCAAGAGGAACTACTGCCAATCTTGGCAAGACTCTTTCATGAAATTGAACAAACAGAAACACTTCCAAATAGCTTTTATGAAGCCAACATCACCTTGATACCTAAACCAGACAGAGACGCTACCAAAAAAGAAAATTACAGACCAATATCACTGATGAATGCAGATGCAAAGATCCTCAACAAAATCCTGGCAAATAGGATTCAATGCCTCATTAAGAAGATCATCCACTACGATCAAGTAGGTTTCATCCCAGGAATGCAAGGCTGGTTTAACATCCGTAAATCTATCAACATAATACACAACATCAATAACAAGAAAAATAAAAACCACATGATCATATCAATAGATGCAGAGAAAGCATTTGATAAGGTCCAACACCCATTCTTGATCAAAACTCTCAGCAAGATGGGAATGGAGGGAACCTTTCTCAATATAGTGAAGGCCATCTACCACAAGCCAGTGGCAAATATTATCCTCAATGGAGAAAAAACTGAAAGCCTTCCCTCTAAATTCTGGCACAAGACAAGGCTGTCCTCTCTCACCACTCCTATTCAACATAGCACTGGAAGTACTTGCTATAGCGATTAGGCAAGAAAAGGATATCAAGGGAATCCAGATAGGAAAGGAAGAAGTCAAGCTCTCACTGTTTGCAGATGACATGATACTCTCTTAGAAAACCCTAAAGACTCTATCAAAAAGCTTCTAGAAACAATAGACTCATATAGCAAGGTGGCAGGCTACAAAAATTAACACACAAAAATCAATGGCCTTTCTATACACCAACAGTAATAAAGAAGAAATGGACATTAAGAAAACAACCCCATTCACAATAGTACCACACAAACTCAAATATCTTGGAATCAACTTGACTAAATATGTGAAGGACCTATACAAAGAAAACTATAAAACTCTGCTCCAAGAAATAAGAGAGGACACACGGAATTGGAAACACATACCCTGCTCATGGATTGGCAGGATTAACATCATCAAAATGTCAATACTCCCCATGGCATTATACAGATTTAATGCCATGCCTCTAAAGATACCCATGACATTCTTCAAAGAAGTGGATCAGACACTTTTGAAATTCATTTGGAACAATAAACACCCTCGAATAGCTAAAGCAATCATTGGGAAAAAGAATATGGGAGGAATTACTTTTCCCATCTTTAAACTGTACTACAAAGCAACAGTTATCAAAAACAGCATGGTATTGGAATAAGGATAGGTCCTCAGATCAGTGGAATAGGCTTGAATACTCAGAAAATGTTCCCCAGAGATACAACCATCTAATTTTTGATAAAGGAGCAGGAATCCTAAATGGAGCAGGGAAAGCCTCTTCAACAAGTGGTGTTGGCACAATTGGATAGCCACTTGCAAAAAATTAAACTTAGACCCCCAGCTAACATCATGTACAAAGGTAAAATCCAAATGGATTAAGACCTCGATATCAGCCCCAAAACCATAAGATATATAGAACAGCACATAGGCAAAACACTACAGGACATTACAGGCATCTTCAAGGAGGAAACTGCACTCTCCCAGCAAGTGAAAGCAGAGATTAACAGATGGGAATATATTAAGCTGAGAAGCTCTGCACCTCAAAGGAAATAGTGCCCAGGATACAAGAGCCACCCACTGAGTGGGAGAACTATTCACCCAATACCCATCAGATAAGGGGCTAATCTCCAAATATACAAGGCACTGACAGAACTTTACAAGAAAAAAACATCTAAACCCCATCAAAAAATGGGGAGAAGAAATGAACAGACACTTTGACAAAGAAGAAATACGCATGGCCAAAAGACACATGAAAAAAATGTTCCACATCACTAATCATCAGGGAGATGCAAATCAAAACAACGATGAGATACCACCTCACACCCCAGAGAATGGCACACATCACAAAGAATGAGAATAAACAGTGTTGGCGGGATGTGGAGAGAAAGGAACTCTTATCCACTGCTGGTGGGAATGCTGTCTAGTTCAACCTTTATGGAATGCGATATGGAGATTCCTCCAAAAACTGGAAATCGAGCTCCCATACGATCCAGCTATACCACTCCTAGGAATATACCCTAGGAACACAAAAATACAATACAAAAAACCCCTTCCTTACACCTATATTCATTGCAGCTCTATTTACCATAGCAAGACTCTGGAAACAACCAAGTTGCCCTTCAACAGATGAATGGCTAAAGAAACTGTGGTACATATACACAATGGAATATTATGCAGCTGTCAGGAGAGATGAAGTCATGAAATTTTCCTATACATGGATGTACATGGAATCATTATGCTGAGTGAAATAAGTCAGAGAGAGAGAGAAAAACGCAGAATGGTCTCACTCATCTATGGGTTTTAAGAAAATGAAAGACACCCTTGTAATAATAATTTTCAGACACAAAAGAGAAAAGAGCTGGAAGTTCCAGCTCACCTCAGGAAGCTCACCACAAAGAGTGATGAGTTTAGTTAGAGAAATAACTACATTTTGAACTGTCCTAATATTGAGAATGTATGAGGGAAATGTAGAGCCTGTTTGGGTACAGGCGGGGGTTGGGTGGGGAGGAGGGTGACTTGGGACTTGGGTGATGGGAATGTTGCACTGGTGATGGGTGGTGTTCCTTTTATGACTGAAACCCAAACACAATCATGTATGTAATCAAGGTTTTTAAATAAAATAAAAAATTAAAAAAAAAAAAAAAAAAAAGGAATGAAAAAGGAGAGATCACTACTGATATGGTAGAGATCCAAAGGGGTAAAAAAAAAAAAGAATCAAAAAAAAAAAAAAAAAAAAAAAAAAAAAAAAAAAAAGGAAAAAAAAAAAAAAAAAAAAAATCAGAAATTACTTTGAGAAACTCTATGCCACTAAAAATGAAAACATGAAAGAAATGGATAAATTTTTGGACTGTTATAATCTTCCATGGCTGAATGAAGAAGATGTAGCATATTTAAACACACCCATCACTATTGAGGAAATTAAGACAGTAATCAAATGTCTGCCCAAAAACAAATGTCCAGGCCCAGATGGATTTACTAATGAATTCTTTCAAACCTTTCAAGAGGAACTTCTACCAATCCTGGCAAGACTCTTTCATGAAATCGAAAAAACAGGAACACTTCCAAATAGCTTTTATGAAGCCAACATCACCTTGATACCTAAACCATACAGAGATGCTACCAAAAAAAATTACAGAGCAATATCACTGATGAATACAGATGCAAAGATCCTCAACAAAATCTTGGCAAATAGGATTCAATGCTTCATTAAGATCATCCACTACAATCAAGTAGGTTTCATCCCAGGAATGCAAAGCTGGTTTAGCATCTGTAATTCTATCAACATAATACACAACATTAACAACACGAAAAATAGAAATCACATGATCATATCAATAGATGCAGAGAAAGCATTTGATAAGGTCCAACACCCATTCTTGATCAAAACTCTCAGCAAGATGGGAATGGAAGAAACCTTTCTCAATATAGTTAAGACCATCTACCACAAGCCAGAGACAAATATTCTCCTCAATGGAGAAAAACTGAAAGCCTTTCCTCTAAATTCTGTCACAAGACAAGGCTGTCCTCTCTCACCACTCCTATTCAACATAGCACTGGAAGTACTTGCTATAGCAATTAGGCAAGAAAAAGATATCAAGGGAATCCAGATAGGAAAGGAAGAAGTCAAGCTCTTGCTATTTGCAGATGACATGATACTCTACCTAGAAAACCCTAACGTCTCTACAAAAAGGGTTCTAGAAACAATAGACTCATATAGCAAGGTGGCAGGCTACAAAATTAACACACAAAAATCAATGGCATTTCTATACATCAATAGTAATAAGGAAGAAATGGACATTAAGAAAACAACCCCATTCACAATAGTGCCACACAAACTCAAATATCTTGGAATCAACTTGACTAAAAATGTGAAGGACCTATACAAAGAAAACTATAAAACTCTGCTCCAAGAAATAAGAGAGGACATGCGGAAATGGAAGCATATACCCTGCTCATGGATTGGCAGGATTAACATCATTAAAATGGCAATACTCACCAAAGCATTGTACAGATTTATTGCAATCCCTCTAAAGATACCCATGACATTCTTCAAAGAAGTGGATCAAGAACTTTTGAAATTCATTTGGAACAATAAACACCCTACAACAGCTAAAGCAATCATTGGGGAAAAGAATATGGGAGGAATTACTTTCCCCACCTTTAAACAGTACTACAAAGCAATAGTTATCAAAACAGCATGGTATTGGAATAAAGACAGGCCCTCAGATCAGTGGAATAGGCTTGAATACTCAGAGAATGTTCTCCAGATATACACTCACCAAATTTTTAATAAAGGAGCAAGAAATCCTAAATGGAGCAAAGAAAGCCTCTTCAACAAGTGGTTTTGGCACAACTGGCTAGCCACTTCCAAAAAATTGAACTTAGACCCCCAGCTAACATCCTGTACAAAGGTTAAATCCAAATGGATGAAAGACCTCGATATCAGACCCGAAACCATAAGATATATAGAACAACACGTAGGTAAAACACTCCAGGACATTGAGACTAAAGGCATCTTCAAAGAGAAAACTGCACTCTCCAAGCAAGTGAAAGCAGAGATTAACAGATGGGAATATATTAAACTGAGAAGCTTCTGTACCTCAAAAAAACAGTGCCCAAGATACAAGAGCCCCCCACTGAGTGGGAGGAACTATTCACCCAATACCCATCAGACAAGGGGCTAATCTCCAAAATATACAATGTACTGACAGAAATTTACAAGAAAAAAACATCTAATCCCATCAAAAAATGGGGAGAAGAAATGGGCAGACACTTTGACAAAGAAGAAATACAAATGGACAAAAGACACATGAAAAAATGCTCCACATCACTAATCATCAGGAAGATGAAAATCAAAACAACTATGAGGTAACACCTCACACCCCAGAGATTGGCACACATCACAAAGAATGAGAACAAGCAGTGTTGGCGAGGGTGTGGAGAGAAAGGAACTCTTATCCACTGCTGGTGGGAATGCCGTCTAGTTCAACCTTTATGGAAAGCAATATGCAGATTCCTCCAAAAACTGGAAATCGAGCTCCCATACGACCCAGCTATACCACTCCTAGGAATATACCCTAGAAATATAAAAATACAATACAAAAATCCCTTTCTTACACCAATATTCATTTCAGCACTATTTACCATAGCAAGACTCTGGAAACAGCCAAGATACTCTTCAACAGATGAATGGCGAAAGAAACCGGGGTACATATACACAATGGAATATTATGCAGCTGTCAGGAGAGATGAAGTCATGAAATTTTCCTATACATGGATGTACACAGAATCTATTATGCTGAGTGAAATAAGTCAGAGAGAGAGAGAGAAAAACGCAGAATGGTCTCACTCATCTATGGGTTTTAAGAAAAATGAATGACATTCTTGCAGTAATAATTTTCAGACACAAAAGAGAAAACAGCTGGAAGTTCCAGCTCACCTCAGGAAACTCACCACAAACAGGGATGAGTTTAGTTAGAGAAATAACTACATTTTGAACTATCCTAATAATGAGAAAGTACGAGGGAAATAGAAAGGCTGTCTAGAGTACAGGCGGGGGTTTGGTGGAGAGGAGGGAGATTTGGGACATTTGTGATGGGAATGTTGCACTGGTGATGGGTGGTGATCTTTACATGACTGAAACCCAAACACAATCATGTATGTAAGAAAGTTGTTTAAATAAAAAAGGCTAAAACATCCCTGTCTTATGGTTGAGAATAAGACAACACTGGGACCAGAGAGAGAGGACAGAAGGTATCGTACCTATCTTGCACGGGAATGAACAAAGCTCAATAACTCCCATAGAACTGCTAGGAGTAATTTCTGAATGAAGAGCTAGGAAGCCAGGAGTAACTCCCTGACCGTAGATAGCCTGGTATGTCCTCAAAAATAAAGCAAAACAAAACAAAAAAAATAATGAATAAGACAAATTCTTCAGATTATAGATGTTTTAAGTTAAAAACATTCAAAACAAGCTTTCATTCCCTTTGGCCTGCAAGTTTTAGAAATTCTTTATATCATGGCTCCATCTTGTGGTCAATGCAATAAAAACTCTTAAGACACAAAAGTATAGTTTGGGTTTCTTGTTTCCAAATAAAATTAAAAAACTAGTCTAGTGTGCAACAAAGAACCACATGACTTTTTATTAAGAAAATTCTGGGGGGCCGGGCGGTGGCGCTAAAGGTAAGGTGCCTGCCTTGCCTGCACTAGCCTTGGACGGACCGCGGTTCGATCCCCCAGTGTCCCATATGGTCCCCCAAGCCAGGAGCAACTTCTGAGCACATAGCCAGGAGTAACCCCTGAGCGTTACCGGGTGTGGCCCAAAAACCAAAAAAAAAAAAAAATTCTGTATAAATTTGACTATTTTTTCTTAACAGCTTTAACTGGAAAATAAATGGGTCCTAATTTTTCTAACTGCATTAGTCAAATGTGAAGAGCACATAACCATCTCGTTCCCCCTAATGACGTTTATTAGAACACCCCTTTTTTCACTTCTCCCCCTAGCGTTTAGCCTGATGCTATGCCAAGATTTGTAATCCACTTTGTTTAAAGTAATAATTATTAATAGATATAAAGAATGAATGTCTCTGCTATGTTCAACCTTTAATTCTAGTTTGGAATACTTATGAGATATATTCTAAAATAGAGGCAGAAGTTATAAAGAGCTGCACTGATCCTTGGCAAATGTGTTTACTAGATGGAATGTGTAGCAAAAGATAGATTTTCAATGGTATAGGAGATAAATTAAAGAATAGTGACTCAAATAAACAAAGACCCAAAGATCTTATTAGATTATTTATGGGTATATTTATAAGATATCTTTGGGTGTTTGTGACCTTTGCTTGATAGGCATAAAGATATATAGAATAGTTTAGTTAAGTGTTGTTTTTGGAAGCCAAATACTCAGGGCGCAGGAGACTTTGCATTGAGGAATTACTCCTAGCAGGTTCAGGGAACAACATGGGGTTCCTATACGAAGTCAGATACATTCAAGCCAAATAGCCTTCCATCTGTACTACCGCTCTGGCCCATAAATTTGATTTTTAAATAAATATACATAATATATTAAAAATATCAGAAACACATAAATCTCATGGGAACATTTGGCTCTTCCTATCTCCATTCTATTTTCTGTCCTTCAACAAACAAAAAGCAATTGAATCATATACTTTATTTCATACATACAGTAAAGAAGCAAACTACTTAAAGCAGTGTTTTTGTTGCCTATGTAAACCTTCACAAATAAAACCAATTGGTTTAATATAATTTGTAAACTATAACTGGCATTTTTATTAAAAGAAACAAGTTTTCCTCATTGATTAATAAAATTAAGAATATAACTTCTGTTTAAATATAAATTATTGTGTCAAAATTGGCCGAAGAGGTGGCACAAGCTGTACGGACAAACCGCAGTTCGATCTCCCGGCGTCTGATATGGTCCCCCAAGCCAGGAGCGATTTCTGAGAGCATAGCCATGAGTAACTCCTGAGTATCACTGGGTATGGCCCAAAAACAAACAAACAAAAACCAAAATTAAACACATCACCCAGTCCTGTTTCTAATATTAATTCACATTTCTAGATAAATCATGTAAAAATACAAATTAGCTATTTGATCCTGGTGCACATACCTATTCAATTCAATTTGGGTTTTTTGTTTGTTTGGTTGGTTGGTTGGGTGGGTGGGTGTTTTTTTTTTGTTTTGTTTTGTTTTGTTTGTTTGTTTTTGTGGTCCTTTGGGTCAAACCCGGTGATGCTCAGGGGTTACTCCTGGCAATGCGCTCAGAAATCGTGCCTGGCTTGAAAGACCATATGGAATGCCAGAGGATAGAACTGTGGTCTGTCCTAGGTTAGTGCTTGCAAGGCCAACGTCTTACCTCTAGCGCCACCACTTCAGACCCCAATTAAAAGTTTTAATATAAACAGCTTCAATATCCATTCATATGTTGTTTCCTTAATCACTATTAAAATGTGCATATGTATTTAAATATTTATTAAAATGAATGTATAAGTTTATATGTGTATAAATTTATAAAAATGTGGACACACATATGCATCATCATTAATTATCATCTTAAGATGGTGGTATTTAGATGTGTTTTATCTGGGGCTTAAAATAATAAAATATGTTTAACATATTTTAACAGTAGGAACAAGTATTACTGAAAAAACATTTTCTATATTATTTTATCTGATTTTATTTTGAGTTTTGATGATTACACCTGGTAATAGGGGCCATTAGTGGTTCAGTACTTGTGGGTCTCTCCTAGGGTAATTTGCTGTGCAAAGTATTGAACTGAAGTTGGCATCATGCATGGTAAGCACCTTAAACCCTGTGCTATCTCTCTATCTCTCTGGTCCTTCACATTATTTTAAATCAAAATTATAACCATGCAAAAGTTATTCAGTAAAACATCTTACAAAGCTCTATTTATGTCAAAGAAATTAGGTATGGGAGAAAGAGGATGAAAATACCATATAGGAATTAACAACAGAATCACAATGAATAAGACCAGACTGTCCTGTTGTGTGTGGCCTATTTACCAAATGTTCTCTGCTAGAGAACAATTGCAATGAAAAATAGAAAATGATAAGTCATTTGTCTTTCTGAATATGACAGTCACATGAATGATATATTTCCCTAGGACTTTTTGAGAGACTATATGCTTTTCTTGTATTTTTCTTGCTTTAGTCAGTGGATCTTGAAAGGCTTTCATAAAACTACAAAGTAACTAAATGAATAGCATTCTACTTGATTTATATCAAATTTCTGATGATATCTAAAAAATCTCTGAGATTTATCTGTTTAATCACTAAAATATGAAAAAGCCATCTAAGTTATCAAAGGATTACAATAGAAAGAGACTGAAGCAATAGCACAGAGGGTGGGGCATTTGCCTTACACTTGGCAGACCGTATTTGATTCCTAGCTTCCTAGCCATATAGATGGCTTCCAAGCACCACCAGAAATGACCCCTGAACACAGAGCCAGGAGTACCCCCTTACAAAACCAGTGGTGTCCCAAAGGCCAATTATAAAAAAGCTTTTTCATATATAAAAGTTGAAGAAAATACATGTTTTGAAAAAATCTATAACAAATAAACTTTTTGTTTATTTTATTTTATTTTGAGTTTGGGGACCATATCCAGGGATGCTTAGGGCATTCTCCTGGCTCTGCATTCAGGAACCAGTCTAAGAATTTCTTAGAGGACCCCATTTAAATTGCTGATGACTAAGCAGAGGTTGTTGGTTGCATGCAAGGCAAGTAAGCATCTTACCCATTGTAGATATCTCTCCTCCAAAATTTTCATTTATCTAATTGTAGTCCTAGGTATTTTTCCTCTCTTTTTTAATGTGTTGAGATAAAATTGACATATAATTATATAATATTTAAATAATTTTACGTATGTATATCAAATTTAATTTTATTAAAAACATTGATTAAAAGCATCACATAGTTCTTAGGTATACATCATTAAACATTAACTTCTGTATGCTAAAAGTCTAATTCACTATAAATTCACTCCTAAAAGTCTAATTATTTCATCATATAATTGATACCTTTATGTTG
Source organism: Suncus etruscus (assembly GCF_024139225.1). Lineage (NCBI taxonomy): Eukaryota > Metazoa > Chordata > Mammalia > Eulipotyphla > Soricidae > Suncus > Suncus etruscus. The sequence goes on from NC_064852.1 coordinate 100,834,845, forward strand.
ATTTATGCATTCTTTCCTGTCCTCCTGAAATGTTTAGTTTTATTATTATTTCTTCCATAGGATTTCTGAAACTCCAAAGGTAAATTGATGAGCTTCTAGAGTTATTTTTTTCATAAATAGATATCTAATTGCAGAAATGTGTGGAAATACAGTGGGAAGATTTTTATGGCACTTTTTTGGTGACATTGTTATTATTTTTATTATAACACCATGATTGACTGAGTTATTAATACTACAGTTGTTTGGGGGCATACAATGTTCCAATACCATCAAATATGACCACCAATGTGACCTGTTCACCAAGAGCCTCAGTTTCCTGCTCAACCTCCAAGTCTTGATTTAGCCGGCACATAACGAATTTACTCCAAATTGCTTGCTGCATGAAAATGTCAAATGGCATTATCATAAAATAGATCAATAATAGTCAATTTATGTTGAATAGTTGCTATATCTCACAGGGTGTTTCTAAAGTTATTGTCTGAGGAATTACTGAGCTGATGGTTCAATCATCTGTCATATTATTTTTCTCTCATTGAGCTTGATGGACTTCTATGCAACTTTCCATCATATCTATTGTGCTTGTATTGGGCTATTAGTACTTTAAATTTTGATTTTTTTCCTATGGGTTTTTTTGAGGGGTGCCATAACCAGTGATGCTCAGGAGTTACTCCTGGCTCTACACTCAAGAATCACTTCTGGTGGTGCTTAGAGGACTATATGATATGCTGGAGATCAAACCAGGGTTGGCTCTGTGCAAGGCAATTGCCTTAACTTCTGTACTATACCTCCAGCCCAAATACTGTGAAATTAAAAGGATGTATATGCAGCTGGGTATATGAGTTGTTAAAATGGGCCCACTAATACATCTCATATGGAAAAATTTTTGGTCTGGGGATGTAATTTTTACAGTAGAGTACATGCCTTACACGTGTGAAGTTCTAGATTCAATGCTGAGAAATAAGGCCTTGCCTTCTCTTTACCAGCACAACTGGGAATGCTCCTGCTAGGCTTGAGCATCACCAGGCTCAAGAACCACAGATGAAGTTCTTATAACAAACTGAGAAACAGCAAGTCTTTAGATGTATTAAATTACCTTTAATAATTAATCTAGATAAATACAAAGAACCTTTAAAAGTATTATTATCATCAAAAATATAAATATTAACAATTTATTCCACTAAATACAGCAATAAAAATGCCACTTGTCTTTGAGCCTCTTCTTTCAGTCACATATATCTATATTCATTGTCACCCTCCTGCCAATATCCTCATCTAATTATATCTAATTTATGTAAGACGTTTATGTTTTTCAGTCTACTGGCTGTAACCATCCCAATTTAATCAACTGAAACATGTTAAATAATTTTAATCCTATTATTTCTAGAATTCTATCTTTCAAATTAATTATAATTGTCTCCTAAATATTTCATGCATTTTTGTTTCTGACCTTGACCTCTTGCTATTTTACCAGTTATCTTTCTTACACAGAGAGGAGAAAGTTGTATATTTCAGTCACACTATCCAAATCCTCCCCGTTATTTGAGTGCAATCTTTAGGCACTGTAAAAAAGAGAGGTTTGGCATATACCAGAGATGGTACTAAAAGGGTAATTTTATAGAGGAGAAGAAGAAGTAAGGCATTACCAAGCAGACACTCCAAAATCAATATGAGAAGAGAGGCAATTTACTGCTTGCAAGTAAAGTGAAATGAAGAACTCTGAGATCTCATGAGATGCCAAGTAAGGTGACCAGAGCAAAGAAGTAAGAAAGCTGAAGCAATGGTTGAGTGGCATATTCTAATGATTGATGCTACAAGCCGTTTTGGAATATTGCTACTAGGTAATCTCGATAGCTATTCTCTTCTAGTGTCATGAATTGCACACTTTAGGGTATTCTTAAATTAACAACACTTTGAAGGACATCTCTCCTTCTTGGACCAATTCAATACAATCTCTTCCAGATATCTTTAAAACTTTCTTAGGTTATTTGAACAAATTAGTACTCATATTACTCTGGCACCACAACATTCACTATATCTTTCATTTGTCAGTGAAATATGATTGACTAGGACTTTCCTTCAATTACTACTTTATTTTTACCTAACATCTGTAGTTTAACTTCTTGAATTATCTTTAGTAAAACCTCATTAGAAGATATAGTTAAAACTTTAGTATAAATCTATGGATCTTTTACATCTCATATTCTTTTCTTAATTCAAAATTAAAGGGTTTTTTTTAACAGATGTTCAGAAAAATAACAGTTATAATAGATCCAAATAAAATACCCCAAGGCATATTTTAGTCACAATGGTAAAAACCATAGATAGAGATAGAATACTGAAAGTAGTAAGGTCAAAATGAAAATTACTATACAAAGTTGCACATTTAAGATTTACAGCAAATTTATCACAAGCAACCCTCCAGGCCTAAAGGCAGTGGTAAATATAGTGAAAAAAAACTCAAGGAAATACTTCACCCAGCTTGACTTTTATTCAGATTGAAGAAAAGATATACAGCTTCAGGAATAAACAATATGTGTTTCTTATGTTTATGTTACTTAAAACTCCTTCAATTATCCCAATAAAATATTAAGAACAAAGGTTACTCTATAGGGAAATTTTACTTAATTTACTCTTCATAATAGACCCTCAACTTATGTTCTCTTGGAAAGAAGAGGGAATTTTGAAAAATCAAATTTCTTTAAGTGAAGAGCTACTCTTAATATGAACATATTTTAAATAATGATTCTAGTTGCACAAATTTTTTAGAATTCAAGTTATTTTATTATATTAGCGATTTTAACTAGTCTAGACAAAAATATGACAGGAACATAGAGAAATAAAAGCAAGAAAAATCAAAATCTTAATTTTCTTTTGTTATTCACAGTAATTAAAGTTTTCTGGTTTTGGGGGGGACAACACCCGGTGGCTCTCAGGGGTTACTCCTTGCTCTGTGCTCAGAAATAGCTCCTGGCTTGGGAGACTATATGAGATGCCAGGGATAGAACCAGCATCCATCCTGGGTCAGCTGCGTGCAAGGCAAACACTCTACCACTGTACTACTACTCTGGACCCAGTTATTAAACTTTTTATTTATCAAAAATAAAGCTCTAGGGCTACAGCAATGGCACAATGAGTAGGGTATTTGCCTTGCACAGGCCTACTCAGGTTCAATCCCTGATATCTCACATGGTTCCCCAAGCCTTCTAGTAGTGATTTCTGAGTGCAGACCTAAGAGTAACCCCTGAGCACGACCAGATGTAGCCCTGAAACAATAAATAAATAAATAAATAAATAAATAAATAAATAAATAAATAAATAAAGTTATAGAATGTCAGTTAAGTAGATTAGCTCTTGTGCCTCACTAAGGCCTATTTCCTTAAAAATATTTATTTTCTTACTATGTGGATTACAGTGAGTGGTTGCTCAATACTTTCAATGAATGTAAGAATTGGAAGGTAAAAAATTCAGCCATATTTTCATAGACAATATGATATTTTAGTTAGAAATCAGGCATCACAAAGCAATTCACTGGAGATTAATTTGTAAAAGTGATGCTCATATCTTTTAATTGCTTGCTAAAATAATTTTAAATATATTAAGATATTGTAGTTCTTGGAATCTTAATCACAAAGAAAAGACATTTTTTCATTTTTATGGTATTAAAATAATTATTTAGGAATATAACTCATATCCATCCTTTTCTTTTATCCATTAGAATAGAAAGGAAATATGAATAAAGAATAAATAGAATAAATTTATTTTTAGAACAGAATAATAGAATAAAGGGAAATATGAAGTATGTGGTTTACAAGTGAAGTTCACTGAAGTCAGGAAGATCCAAAAGAGAAAATATTTCATGCTATATTTAGTTTCCCTTCTACAAAGGCTGCATAAGAAACAGCAGACTAAAACACTGATGACAGGCATTGGATTAGAAGGACTTCATAAGTGCGGTCATCTTACCTAATATGAGGTGATTCTGAAGAATCAATCCATCAGTACTGATGGACAACTCAGCAGAGTAGTTCACTTAGCCTCTGTCAATATAACATCAAATTTTTTATCTACTAAAGATACTTGGCTGTCACCATGGTATGTACACTAGAATTCCCAAGGTGGGAGTGAATTGTAAGTGTAATTTTATTTTGAATTCACTTGGTTTGTTCTTTGCCTTAACTCTAAAAATTAAATTTCTTTCTTTATGCACACACATTTATACATACAGAATGCTGAAATATTGTGTATGCAACACAATTACTGTCTAACATAAATATAGCTATTAGTAGATATCACCACACTAAAACCTAATTTAAGTATTCCAGAAAATGTGTTTTTAATTATATAGGTATACATTAAGAAAAATGTAGTGATCGATGGCTTTGTTAAATTAATCTCTACAGAGTATTTTTGCCATAGAAAAGTAAACATTAAAAAATTCTGTGGATATATTGATATCCTTAAAATTTATAAACACACTCTTGTGTACCAATGCTATCTCAATAACTTAGTAATACAAAGTGTCTGTTCTGCCAGAAAATCTTAAAGACAACTTAACTTTTTTTTTGCATAATTTGACAAATATTTAAATATCTAGTTTACTTTTTAAGCTAACATGGCTATTTTATGTAAGAACTGAGAAAAATCAATTGATTATTTTTTGTTTTCTTTGGGGGTCTTTGGGGGGGAGGGCACATTCATTTGTGCTTTGAACATTTTCCTAGCACTCTTCATAGAGATCATTCCTGGGGGGTGCTCAGAACAACATAGGTGCTGGGGACTGACCCTGAATTAGCCACATGGTAGGTGAGCACTCTGCATGTCTATCTCTCCAGCTTCCACTTCATCTTTAAAAACATTATGTCAAGGGGCCGGAGAGATAGCATGGAGGTATTGTGTTTGCCTTGCATGCAGAAGGATGGTGGTTTGAATTCCTGCAGCCCATATTGTCCTCCAAGCCTTCCAGGAGCTATTTCTGAGCATAGAGCCAGGAGTAGCTCCTGAACGCTGCTGGGTGTGGACCCCCCCCAAAAAAAAATGGGACCAGAAAGGTGGCGCTAGAGGTAAGGTGTCTGCCTTGCAAGCGCTAGCCAAGGAAGAACCGTGATTCGATCCCCAGGCATCCCATATGGTCCCCCCAAGCCAGGGGCAATTTCTGAGCGCTTAGCCAGGAGTAACCCCTGAGCATCAAACGGGTGTGCCCCCCCAAAAAAAATAAAACAACAACAAAAAAATTAAAAAACCACCCATTATGTCAAAATGTTTAAATGCATGTACATACATAAACTCTGTATATGTAAATATTCTGAAAAATCTATGAAGCTTTTTTCCCCAAAATAAGCATTCTTAGAACAATTTACTTTCCTTCCCAGATACAGAAATATACTCTATATTGAATAAATGAATTTTAAAAAGGCCCTTTTGGGTGAGCACAACAATACATTTTTTTCTTTTTTAAATCCTACCAATTAGTGCTAGACCACAGCCACTTGGTTAGACTATTAAAATGGTGGTGTCTAAGCAGCCTAAAATTAACCAGGAATTCTGCCCACTGGCCATGTGCCTGGAAGTTATTGCAATATTCAGAGAGCAAGGAATTGTCCAACTACTTTCTAGTTTAACAAATTATGTCAGTATTTAGGTAGTGATTTGCATGTATTTTTAGTTTGACCTACATGAGCTCATTTAAAATCATTGCTAAACTTGAGGTTGGAGCCAATTTTCACTTTGAAATGTTTCCCTTCTCTTTTTTCCAAAAGGCATATATTCAGATCATATTGGTTTTAAATTCAAACTGTTTAACCTGCTAAACATTTCAGCAGTGTCAGCTGCCATCTCATGGTTCTATATCAGTGAAATAATGAGATCATAATCAAATCAGATCTGCATTGGATATATTTAGAATTAAATATTATGCACTTCTTTTTTCTATACCAAAAGGAAAATAATACGGTACGGAGATATGATTCTTCACATACCCAATAATGGAGTCTACAAAAAAATCTGGAAAGCACTTAACATGTTGTCTCTGTGTTTTCTGTAAATACTTTTGTTTGCTTGTTTGTTTGTTTTTGGTTTGGGGGCCACATCTAGTGACACTCAGAGGTTACTCCTGGCTATGCTCTCAGAAATCGCTCCTGGCTTGGGGACCATAGAAAACTCCCAGGGATAGAACTGTGGTTCGTCCTAGATTAGCACATTCAAGGCAAGTGCCCTACCACTTTTGCCACTGCTCTGTCCCCAATACTTTTTTCTTCATTTGTATAAAACAGAATTGGTATTACAGTTTCTGATGTACTTAAGGCATTAATGTTGTTGAAGTCAAGGGAAAATCATATACCTTAATGTTAAGTATGTAGAATGGAGAGTTGACATCGCTTGTGGTGGATGTTAATATAAGCTATTGCATGGGCATTTTTTTCCCTCTCTCTATAGTTTCTCTAATAAGTTTATTCTCAGCTCTTCACTTTTTACTTCACTTTAATGAACAATGCAATTATGTGTATAGTTAAATCAATATCCTTAATGTTCACAAAAATTTTTTGAAAGATTGATACTATGACTTAAGAAAATAAAATATTTTCTAAGAATCTGCTATACTTCAATATTTTCTTTTACATCTAAATAAAAATATAATGGTAAACTAATGTTACTTTTAAATTAAGTGGTTTATACTTATATTTTATATTTTTATTTTAAAAATTATGAGTAATATAGTTGTTATTTGTATTTTCTAAGAAATTTAGTGATGACTTCTGACAACGTAAGGGATTCTGCTGCAGGTTACCTTCTATTTCAAAATTAAAACCTGAGGTCTAAATAAATTAGCTAGCCTTTGGATTGGCAATAGATATCCCAGAAATAGCTGTTGACAGTATTCATATCAAATAGCTAATCGCTTCCACTTTCTAAAGATTAACCCAGTCCAACAGAAGGACTTTCTTTCCTAAAAATGAATTGAAGGCTCATTACTTCCCTGGAAGATAATTTGATTGTTGAGGAGAATTTGAGGAGAATGTGATTGTTGTGAAATATAAGAAGCTGACCAGCCACTAAACTAACCTGTATGCAGGATGATTGGCACTGAAGTAAATTTTCTTTCTTCTCAATGTTAGAGTATAAATTTAGAAGCTTACTAATTCAATGACCCTTGTTGAACCATTTAAGCTCTTTAGATACTTAATAAAACCACTCTAATAGGATTTAGATTTTGATTGTTCATTTCCCAGACATATCATTGTTGATATCAAAAAATGAAGAGTAGATTTAGGAAGGATAAAATTAGTATAACTAAGTGTTGACATTTATTCCAGTCAAGTTTTTATGAAACTTTAATTTTTAGGGGCTGGAACGATAGCGCAGAGGTAGGATGTTTGTCTTGCATGCAGCTGATCTGGGACAGACCTCGGTTAAATCCTTGGAATCCTCTACCCAAGCCAGGACTGATTTCTGAGCACATAGCCAGAAATAACTCCTAAGCATCACGGGTGTGGCCCCCCCCAAAAAAAAAACCTTTAATTTTTAACAATGATACAGACTGAGTTGACTTTTTGAATAACTTCTTTAAGAGTTATGCATTGTGGATTTTTAAACACCTCTATTTGAATGATATAAAAACTAAAGTCTATGTCTGCATTAGCCTATATGCAGGTATATTCAATAAAATCTAAAGTTTTCATTCAATAAACCTAGAATAATTTATAAATAAACATATAATTTGATTTTCTTCCACTATATTTTAATTCCAACCAATGTGAATTTACTCAAATTACAGATCCTATGGGTCAACAATAGATGAGACATGGTCATGGTCCATATCAACACAAAATAAAGATGATGAATGCTGTAAGAAAAGAAATACCCAAAAAAGGGAGAAGGTAAAGAGATAGCACAGGGTTAGTGTGTTTGCATTTCATGCAGCTGATTCAAATCCTGACATCTCATATGGTTTTCTGAGTTTGCCAAGAGCAATTTCTGAGTGCAGAGCCAGGAGTAACCCCTGAGTGCCACCAGGTGTGGCCCAAACACCAAAAGAAGAAAAAAGAAAAGAAATACCACTAGATGACAAAGAATATACACATAATCTATTATCATAATCTATTATCAGAAACATCTCCTAAAATACATATACTGAGGTAAGTCCAAAGGGACAAATACTAAGGCCAATGGTAAATAACTGTATATTTGTAGAACTAAAACTAGGTCAACCTAAAAGAAGGATGGGATATAAAAAGATGTTATACAATAAGAAACTGAAATGCAAAGTAGACCAGTGAGAAAATTGGATTCCGTGAGACTTAGACTCAGCAGTTGAGTTTTTCCATACAGGAAGTTCTTGACTAGAAACATAACTAGAATACTTTAAAGTTGTTGAGGCTGGAGATATAGTATAGAGAGTAGAATGTGTGTCTTACACATTTTACAACACTGACTTGATCCCAGTGTTCATATGGTTCCCTAAGCCTTCCAGAAGTGATCCCTGAGCACAGAGCCAGGAGTAAACCAGCATTGTAAGGTGTGGTGTCAACTCCCTCCCACAAAATTAAAAATAAAGTTATTGATTAAACCAGAAAACAGAGGATTTTAGGTTAGAGTAAGGTAGAAATAAGAATGGAGACTTAAAGATGAATCTGAAAGATATTTAGAAGTCAGACAGAGTGGGTCTGTACAGTGGGGTGGGGGCTTGCCTTGCACAAAACCAACCTTGGTTTTAATCCTTAGCATTACATAAAATCTCCCAAATTCACCAGAATGATTCCTGAAAGCAGAACCAGGGGCCCGGAGAGATAGCACAGCGGCGTTTGCCTTGCAAGCAGCCGATCCAGACCAAAGGTGGTTGGTTCGAATCCCGGTGTCCCAAATGGTCCCCCGTGCCTGTCAGGAGCTATTTCTGAGCAGACAGCCAGGAGTAACCCCTGAGCACCGCCGGGTGTGGCCCAAAAACAAAAACAAAAACAAAGAAAGCAGAACCAGGAGTAACCTCTGAGTAATGCTGAGTGTGGCCCAAAAATAAAAAATAAAGGAATGTAAAGTAGATAAAGAAAGTTATGAAAGAAAATGTTTTAAATTAGTTAAGAGACCTTGGCTGTTTAAAACAGAACTAGATCAATTTTCTAGCCATTAAAAAAGAAACAAATAAACCTTCGTTGATAGGGTTTGACAAAGTTGAAAAATGTCCAATCTATGACCCAAATTTCTTGTTTGATTTATGTGATACAAAACAAGAAAGAGAAGTCATATTTTTAAGAGGTAAGAGAAAAATGCTAAAACTGGATCATTAATATTGGCTTATATATTTTGGAGGGCAGCAATGAGGGTGACACCTGGCCCTCAGGGGCTTTTTCTGGCCTAGTACTTGTGTGCTGTTCCTGGTGACCTATTAGGGATCAACCTTTGTCTCCTGAATGCAAAACATGTGTTCAGGCTGTCTAGCTAACTCTAAGGCCCTTAAATGTTGAGTTAAAAGTGAACTTAAGAGATATATATGTGTGTATTACAAAAGAACATAACAAGTATAAAAGTCTGGAACAAGGAAATTGATTTATATCAGAAATAGAAATTCGAAACCACTAACAAAGAAGTGGTTATTGTGGCCAACAAAGAGATATAGGCCCAAAAACCAAAAAAAAAAAAAAAAGAAAGAACAAAAACAAAGTACTAATATAAAAATAATGGCATTTATTTATCATCTTTTTCGTGAAGCCTTTATTAAATTCTCAGCAGTGGTTTCAACCTTGTTAAGGAGAAAAGTGGGAAAGAAGAGCAATATTTTAACAAAATAAATGTGTTATGAACATTGTGCATTATCTTATTATGCAATGCTATGATTTTTAGTTATTAGTCCATTTGAAAGAACAAGAGCAGGGGCCAGAGAGATAGCACAATGGTAAGGCATTTGCCTTTCATGCAGAAGGTCTGTGGTTCAAATCCTGGCATCCCATATGGTCCCCCGAGCATGCCAGGAGTGATTTCTGAGCATGGAGCCAGGAGTAACCCCTGTGCTGCCGGATGTGATCCAAAAACCAAAGAAACAAAACAAAACAAAAGAAACAAACAAAAAACAAGAGCAAAGTCTCAGAAAATGTAAGCAATGTCCAGATGTCATAATTTTTAGCTAATGCAGAATTTCAATCCAGATATTTCTCACTATATTTTTCTATGATTTTGACACTTTACATGATGATTTCAAATGATGTGAAAGACAGGTTTATTTGGAAGTAAGTTTCTTTGATCATATTTTATTCTGATTTATGCAATCTCCTATTGGGTTATGATCCTACCCTAATTAATAATTGTACTCCACCCTAGGGTGTGATCTGGTGATGGTATAATTGGATTTATTCCTTACTTGGTATTCTTCTCCCACCCTAAGGTGGGACCTGATTCTTGTCAATAGAAGCAGGGGTCTGAGGAAGGCAGGAGCTCATTCTTCGGTCTTCTTCCACTGAGCTGTGCTCCATATTAGGAGCAGAAAGCTTCAGTGGTTTGAATTCCTTGCTTTAGCACTGAATTTCCTGAACCCGTTTTAATATCTCTTCACTGTGTGAATTATTTTCTGCAGATCTGGGACTGTTCCCCTTGTCCTAATCAGACAGGGGAATGGGAGCTGCCTTTCCTGTCTGGGAGCTTGGTGGGAATCAAACCTCAATCAATCTCCAAGAGAACGTGACTCTTCAATATGCCAACTTTAATTTTTTTTTAAATTTAACCTAGAAAATTTAAACTTCTTTAGTAATAGTAATAAAGTTTCCTATATTTTCTAACTCCAAAGAAAATATATAATTTATTTTATTCAATAATAAAAGAAGAAATAAGGTTAGATGTGTCATTAGCTACTTTGTAAAGGAAAACTTCGATTTATTCTGAAGGGAATTAAAAATGTATAGCAATGGGCATTTAGAGCAAAATTACCTCACAACAAAAAGTGTGTGTACTATTAGTACTGATGTTATTTATTTATGTGTAGCTAGAGTTACATGCCCTTGTTGAACTCAGGTTTATAAAAATGTCTGACAGTGTTCTGCAGGTCTGCAACGATACAACTATCACGATTTTAAATTCTGCCATGGACTACTTTGCAAGGATGATAACACCCTTATTCACTCATATATGTGACTTTTGTTGATCATCAGCACCACTTAATCAACAGAATGTGTTGGTTGAGGTCTGTGATTATCATCTCTGTGTAGAAGTAGAGTGGGACCTCATTTTCTTTTTGAAACTGAGAAAAGGCATAAATGTTACCAAAGGACTTTATATTTGTAAAGGATGCAATCATTCAACAATTTTTGGCACCTTCTCTGGCTATATCTTCAATACACTTCACAGTGGCAGTGGTCCCATGATAATGCTTGATTACATTAATATAATTGATAAAGGTCATTTAGGTCAAATGCATTCATAGATGTGGATGCATTTGAGACTTGAAAAGCCTCTTGAAGGCCTATAATGAATGCTAATTACACACCCTTCATGATTCCTTGCGAGTCTCAATCAAGAGCAAAAAGATCTTTAAAAATCATCCTGTCCTTTTGAAAGAAAAATAGTCTCTAACCTTAAATCAATTTGATTGAAACCTACCATGCAGCCCTTAGATTTTTTCTTTATTTATGAAGTAATAAACCATTTAGGACTTGGCTTGAATACAACCAGTATTCAATCTTCAGAACAGTATATGTTTCCTCAAACCCCACTAGAGTAATCCCTGATCACAGAGTTTGGAGTAAGCCTGACCATAGCCAGGTATAACGTTAAGAAAAAAGGATATTCTTATTTTTACTATGCTGTCCATTCATATTGAATGTGGCTTTTAAAAGGAGCTAGAACAGAGGATGGGGTTTTAATATATACATATATGTATTATATCTAAATTTTTTAAATTTCAAGGGGTTAAAATGCTTTCAAGGGGGTTGGAGTACAACAGGTAAGGTGTTATCTTGCATACATCCTACCTTGTTTAGATCCCTGGCATCCCATATGGTCTCTTGAGCCAGCCAGGAGTGAATCTTGAGTGCAGATACAGGAGTAACTGCTGAGCACCACGAAGTGTGGCTGCAAAACCAAAATAAATAAATAAATAAATAAATAAATAAATAAATAAATAAATAAAATGCAAAACAAAATTTCATTAATGCATTTAAATTTCCTTTCACTTTCTATACCTTAGAAATTATTGAGGTAACTCATTTGCAAAATTGAGTATGCTTTAGGGGAGCAATTTCTCATCCCTTCAAAATGTGCTACCACATTACAACCACCAGCAAAATACAAGTTTTACACCACCACAGTCTATTGGTCAACCTCCCCCTCCCCATTTCTGTCCTCTCTCTCCTCTGTCTGGTAATTTTTGTTCAAGCAGAAACTTGATACAAAAACTGTATCAAGCAGTTGTTATGCTTAGAATGATTCTCCTACAATTACAACCTTACTGTTGCTCATGGCAAGATTTCATTTTTTCTTGTAACTGATTAGTAGTGTATTGTTTATATATACCACATCTTTATCTAGCATCAGTCATTAAGTTATTTTCAGATCTCTTCTATCATAGAGGGCATTGCAATGAACGTCACGATGTATTTGTCCTTTTAGGCTAGTGTTTTATACCCTTCAGTTAGATATCTAAGAGTGGAATTGCTGCATCATGTAGTATATCTGGCAAAATCTCCATTGTTCTTTCCATAGAGACTGTGGCAATTTACATAGCTAACAACAGTGTTTGAGGATTCCTTTTCTTTCTTCACAATCTAGACAATACTTATTGCTACTGGCCTTTTTAATATCTCATTCTCACAAAGATTGATTTGAATTCTCACAAACAAAATATTGCTATTTTGATATGCATTTCAAGAAGTGATAATAAGCACATTTTTCAAATAGTCCTGTTATTTTTACATAACTATATGCACTCATAGATGAGAAAATGTATTTAAGATAATTAAAAAAAGATTTTTAATTTTTTTCAAAAAATGTTTGTTATTACAAAGTGGGACTATAGGCACATTTTAAAATTTCATATCTGTGGAAGAGGAGATAAACAAATGGGACTGTATTAAGCTGAGAAGCTTCTGTATCTCAAAGGAAATACTGAAGAGGATACAGAGGCCACCCACAGAATGGGAGAAACTATTCACCCAAAACCCATCAGATAAGGAGCTAATATCTAAGATATACAAGGTACTGTCGAATTTAACAATAAAAAAATTAACCCCATTAAAAAATGGGGAAAAAATGAACAGACAATTCCTCAAAGAAGAAATATAGTCAAAAGACACAGAAAAAAAATGCTCCACATTACTAATCATCAGGGAGATGTAAATCAAAACAAAGAGGTACCGTCTTATGCCACAGAAACTGGCACACATCACAAAGAAAAAGAATAATCAGTGGTGGAGGGGTTGTGGGGAGAAGGGAACTCTCATTTACTGCTGGTGGGAATACTGTCTTGTTCAGCCTTTATGGAAAACAATATATGGAGGTTCCTCAAAAATCTGGAAATTGAGCTCCCATATGATTCAGCAATACACTCCTAGGGATATACCTAAGGAACACAAAACACAACACAAAAATGCCTTCTGCACACCTATATCCATTGCAGCACTATTTACAATAGCCAGAATTTGAAAACAACCCAGAGGCCCGACAACAGTTAAATACTATAAAAACTGGGGTACACATACTCTATGGAATACTGTGCAGCTGTCAGAAGAGATGAGGTCATAAAATTTTCAATACATGGTTGGACATAGAATTATGTTATGCTGTTATGCTGAGTGAAATAAGTCAGAAGGAGAGAGATAGACACAGAATAGTCTCTCATCTGTTTGTTTTAAGAAAAGTTAAAAAAAATTTATTGTAGGGCCAGAGCAGTGGCGCAAGTGGTAGGGCGTTTATCTTGTACATGGTTAACCTAGGAGGGACCATGGTTCTATCCCCTGGTGTCCTATATAGTCTCCTAAGCCAGGAATGATTTCTGAGCACATAGCCAGGAGTAACCCCTGAGCATCACTGGGTGTGGCCAAAAAAAAAAAAAAAGCAAAAACAACAGAACAAAACATTATTGTAATAATACACAGAGACAATAGAGATGAGGGCTAGAAAGTCTGGCCCTCGATATGAAATGAGTTCTGTTGGAGAAATGACCATGACAATGGTAGTGAATGAAATAGAATGCCTGTCTTGAATGTAGGCAATGGAGGAGGAGGGAGATGAAGTGCATTGGTGATGAATGTAGCACTGGTGAATGGGGTTTTTCTTTTATTTATATAACTGAACCCAGCTACAAACATGTTTGTAATCATGGTTCTTAAATAAAGATATGTATTAAAAATTAATAATTAAATTCATATAAAAATTTTATGTCTCCTATAGCACTGAATTGCTTTTATCAAGAGGTCTTGATGAATGATAACAAATACAGGATGATGAAATACTAGCATAACTTGTACATGTACTGAGGTAAAATATTAAGTCACATTTTAGAACATTTTTTTTTTAGGGGTCACACCCAGCAGCGCTAAGGGGCTACTCCTGGCTCTACACTCAGAAATCGCCCCCGGCAAGCTCGGGGGACCATATGGGATGCCAGGATTTGAACCACCGTCTTTCTGTATGCAAGGCAAACGCCTTATCTCCATGCTATTTCTCTGGCCTCACTTTTTTTTTTCTCTTAGGATTTACTTTATTTTTCCAGTACAAACTAGAAAGTTATTCTTTCTATATCTTCCTGGTCTATTATATAGTTATGTTAGAAGTGAGCAAATAACAAAGCATCATCTCTTTTACACATAATCAGTTTTTCCTGGGAATGTACACACATGTGTGGTCTGTATTAAGCACTGAAAATTGACATTTTCTTTTTTTTATATTAACATAATTTTTATTTTGATCATAGTGGCTTACATATTGTTGACAATAATATTTTAGGTACATATTTGTTGCTTATCTCAAGACCATGGCATTTTTTGGTTGTTTGGTTGTTTGTTTTGTTTTGTTTTTGTGGTGTTTAGCGTTATTGTTGGAATCCTTAATAGATATTTGACACTTCTTTTCGTAGTGGTGGAGTGTTTCACCTTCTTTTTCTCCTTCGTCTCTCAAACCGATGACGAGAGCCTCTAGAGGAATTCCGCTTATTTTCGGCGTATTAGACTTTTACCCCAGTTTATTACTTTTCTCCTCTTCAAACAAAACCACATAACTTGAACTACCTACTCCTGCCTCCCAATTAGAGGGGGAAATAAGGGAGGCATCAGGACCAAACAGGTTCAAAACTACTAAGTAATAGGATAGGTACAGAGGGGACCACATATTCTAGCAGCCCTGGGGGTGAGGGAAGAGGATATGGGAGGTAGGACAAAAACGGAGGAGTAGGGAGGACAAACATTTTAGAACTTTTAAGGATATTAAAATCATATTAAAATTAGAGTTATTGATGGTTTAGGAAATGACATTTCTTTGTTTATAAATATAATGTATAAATTACTTCTCTAGTGGATTTTATCTTGTTTCCTTCATTTCTTTCTTTTTTGGTTTTTTTTTTTTTTTTGGTTTTTTTTTTTTTTTTTTTTTTGATTTGTTTTTGTTTGGGGCCACACCCAGCAGCACACAGAAATCGCTCTTGGCAGGCACAGGAGATCATCTGGGATGCTGGATTCGAACCACCTTTGGTCCTAGGTGGCTGCTTGCAAGGCTATAGCCCTACTGCTGTACTATGTCTCTGGTCCCTTGTTTTCTTCATTTCTTAAAAAAAAATAAAAAATAAAAAATAAAAAGCTCTCTCATCATTAAAGATGTTAAAACAAAATGCATCAACATAAATTAATAGGCAATAAACTTGATGAATTCTCCTGAAGAATATTTTTATGATAAAATCTTGGCAACTGTGTCTATGATAATCATAATGACAAACCCTCAGCTAAAGATAAACTAGTTTATTCCTTCTTTATGGAATAGACTTCTCTGTCCCCGCCTTTTTCTTTTTTAAAGAAAAGTAACCATTCCACTTCTAACCCTATGACATCCCCACCGCTACTTCTAAATTTCACTTTGACCAAAAAGGTATTTTAGATGACCAAAGGAAGTAGAAATTTTGTTCTTTTTTGAACCCTACTACTTTCTTTTTCTGAACTATTTACTTACTGTGAAGTACAATGTAGTATACACTCACACATTCCTCTACCCTTCATTATTGCAAAAATATTTAAGTTATATATTCCAGAATGTAAGTATGGAGATAGAAAGTCAACAAATATTTCTTGTTAACTAGCTAGAGTGAATATATAGTAAATGATTAAGTCCATAATAATTAAGGATACTTTAAAATTCAATCAATAAATGATTACTTAGCAATATTCTGAAAGTGAGCTTTTTCTTGAATTGGGGCATTTTCAGTTCCCCCTTATCTCTATCAAGACAAAATCAAAAAATAATTAAGGATAGAGTTATGGAGTGTAGTGTAGTTATGGAGTGAGGTCTTGGGTTCTTTCCTGCCTACCTCAGAATAAACAAAAAGATCAATTGTATTTATAATTTAGTTTAAACTGGAGTTTTAATTGGCTAAAATTTGTCTTCGTGTAGTTGAGCAAATGTCAAAATTTCTATCTTTTGACAAGGGTATGTAAATGGTCTAGATAACTCACTATCACCTACCTATTATATATTTAGTGTTAATATTGCCGCACTATAACTTCCAGAAGTTCACCTATAAGACTTTTGCTGAAGTTTGCCACAAATAAAGTGGGAGTGTATTAGGGCAGAGAGAAAAGACCATTATGACAATGATAGTTGGAAATGTTCACTCTGGATAATTACTGGGTGCTGAAAGGAGGTAAAATGATATGCATTATACCTCTTCAGTAACAATATTGCAAACCACAGTGCCTAAAAGGTAAAAAGAAAAAAGAGAAAGAAGAAAAAATATCTTCTATAGAGGAGGTGGTGGGGGAACAGGTGAGGGAAATGAGACATTGGAGGTGGGAAATATGAAGGGATGGGCATTGGATATTGTATGACTGACCATCATAAACAACTTTGTAACTGTAGTTTATGGTGATTAAATTAAAATTATTAAGCAGTCAAATGACCCAGAGATTGTGGCACAGGTGTATTTTTTTTTCAAGATAATATTTCCTCTCCTCTGACTTTTTTTTTTTTTGCTTTTTTTGGTTTTGTTTATTTGTTTGTTTGTCTTTGGTTTATGGGTCACACCCACTGTGTTTAGGGGTTACTCCTGGCTCTGCACTCAAAAATTATTCCTGGCAGGCTTGGAGGGCCCTGTGGGATGCTGAATATCGAAAATGGGTGGGCTAAGTGTAAGTTAAATGTCTTACCCACTGTGCTATCACTTCGGTCCCCACTGTGCCTCTACTCTGATTTATAAAAATAAATTTATGCTAAGGAATAAAACTTTTTTATTGAATAATGACAAAAACTTGGTCTTGAATTATTTCTACTTTTTGTTTGTTTGTTTGTTTTTCTGGCCACACTCATCTGATGCTCAGGGGTTACTCCTGGCTAAGCCTCAGAAATTGCCCCTGGCTTGGGGAGACCATATGGGAAGCGGTCCTTCCTTGGCTAGCGCTTGCAAGGCAGACATCTTACTTCTAGCACCACCTCGCTGGCCCAAATTATTTCTACTTTTAAGAGGAGTTGGGACATTGAAGATCAAACCAGAGGTATGAGAAGAGCAATGTAGAAAATCATTAAATAATTGTGTGTAATAGCTTTGTAAATCAAACAACAAACTTTAATACTATTGTAACCATATTACCTAATGTTGTAACCATATTACCTAAACTGTAATAAAAATTTTTAAGTAGAAAAGAATGAAACTTATTTTTTAATTTAACAAATTTCTTATCAATTGCTTTGGATGAAAAAGAACCAAAATAAAGGTTCACTTATAAAATGTCATGATCCAGGGGCCAAAGAGATAGCACAGCGGCGTTTGCCTTGCAAGCAGCCGACCCAGAACCTAAGGTGGTTGGTTCGAATCTTGGCGTCCCATACAGTAACCCGTGCCTGCCAGGAGCTATTTCTGAGCAGATAGCCAGGAGTAACCCCTGAGCACAGCCGGTGTGGCCCAAAAACAAAACAAAACAAAACAAAAAAATAAAAAATATCATGATTCAATAAAAAGAATACTTTGCAACATCAACAGAATAATTTGGCTGCTTATCATGTCTGTATTTGGTTTTACATTTCATTGACCCCTGTCGAGAAAGCCTTTATTCTTATACAAGCCCTACGTGCAAACAGTACAGACCACAATGTGGTTTCAGGCAAGTTTTCTACTTTATTTTTTCAATTTTATTTCAAACTGAAAATGTAAAGTGGTGGTAGGAACCTAAGAGGAACAAACCTGCCAATTCAAATAGCTTCTACCACTTTAGTCCTTTGACTCCAGAAGAACTCTGGATTAAAGAAGTGGAAGTTATGTGGATTAGAGTTTCAGGTAGTACAAATTTTCACTTCAAAATTAATCAAATGAAGATGTGCTTTTTAAAGACATTTTAAAATCTTAGTTCTAAGTTCTAAATACAATCATTTAAATTAGAGCTCTGACTAAAAATTCTGATAGATTTGCAGAAACAAAAATGGGTTATATAGCAAAAAATAGGTAACATATATTTGTTGACTAATTGGCTGATACATTAAATATTTTATTGAGCAAACTGAACATGAGTTCTTTTTAAAAGAAAAATGTGAAATACAATAATTTTAAAATTAAGTTAATCATTTAGGAGGAAAATGTCAGTAATATAACTTATACAAGAGATCTTGAGAGAAACAAAAGTAGTTTTTTTTTTTTCAAAAAAATTTTAGCTAAAACAAGAGGTAATATTAAGTGATGAAATAAGCCTTATACCTCTATAGGATTATGAGGGCAAATTAATAACCAGCAAATTAAAAATCTTAGAATCTTGATTTATCAGGTTAAGAATATTCAATTAGTTTTAATTCTGCTAAAAATTATATAATTTCTAAAATTTTTAAAGTACTCTTTTCAAATATACAACCAATGTATGACTTCTCAAAAGAGAAAATTATTTTAATTCTTACATATAGATTTAATGGAGTCTATCCAGGATTGAAAAAAATAGAGCTGCTATTACAAATAGATTATAATTTGTTTTTAGGTATTTAGCAATTTCATGAACTTCGATTTTTTTAAACAATAGATATAGAATAGTTTAAGAAAGAGAGATTTTTCCCCCCTGAAAAGACTAAATGTAAATACAACTATTAAAATATATTTAAGTTTTATTTGGGGGGCCACACTCAGTGGTTCTGGGTGTTATTCTCCATTCTTTGCTTAACAATGAAACAGCAGTGCTTTGGAAGACTGCATGTTGCCTTGATCAAACACAGTAAGCTGCATGCAAAAATTCTAAATAACATTTTCAAAAAATTTTGGTGATAATTTACAAAGCAAAGCATCATTTAAGAAGTAGTATTATTCCTAATATTTCATCTTTAGTAAAACATCATATGCAGCCTTAAGCAAGTTGTATTTCTCCCACTTCCTTAAGAGACTTTCTAATAAACAGTTTCTTCTAACCTTTTCTGCATAAACTTAATAGGTCTTGTACTTGTCAACATATTCAAGTCATAATTATAAACATAAGTACTATGTATGTTATGTAATATATATTTTAGACCATGTCTGTTTCTACTGATCTCTAATTTACTTCTCCTTTGCTGTAGGATATACTTCATATTTAAATTTCTTCAGAGCTTTCTGGAATTTTGTTTTGTAAGAGTTCATACTGTTTAACTATCCCATCTAAAAATATACAACTCCATGTTCCTTTCTCTATAATATAACTTATACAAGAGATCTTGGGAGAAACATAAGTAGTTTTTTCAAAAAAAAATTTATCTAAAACAAGAGGTAATATTAAGTGATTAAATAAGCCTTATACCTCTATAGGATTATGAGGGCAAATTAATAACCATTAATAATTCATTCTCCTTTTCCCTCTTCTCCTTTGTCCCCTTTTTCTATACCCCCCACAATTTCCATGAAAATCGTTAAAAATGTATCACTTTAGGTAGGTGAGTTTGGTTATTCATGTTTAAGAGACACTTTTAAAGATTTTTTAATCTTCTATTTTATCTTAATTTATTTTATTTTTGGGTTTGGGGACCATACCTAGTAATGCTTAAGATTGCTTGCAGTTCTAGACCTGAGGGTCACCCCCAGCCATACTTGGAGACCTTGTGGTGCCAGATTTAACCATTGGATGATTAATCACAGGGGTTAAGTCAAATGTCTTTATTTTTTGTACTATTACTCCCTTGCTGAGGTATCTTTTGTTCACAGTTGAAAATTCTCTCCCAGCCATATTTCTTGCTTCCATTAGTAATCATAGAATAATTTTGTCCAGTGAGAACAGGATAAAGTTTATTGAAAAGTTTCAAGAAATTTGCTTTCATAGTTCCAGTTTTAGTTGCTTTATCCCTTCTTACTTCCTGCCTAAAATACAGAAATTATATCTGAGAAACTACAACTGTGCTACTCTCAATGAATTCTGTAAACTCTTCCTTCAAAAGTTACATACATCTTCTATGAGCACTCTGCATTTTAGAAAACATTCTTTTTTTTTTTTTCAAAAAATCTAAATTCCACATACTCTTGTGTGAAATTCCTTCTAAAGTTTTATGATTTCTGTGACAAAAAAGGAAAATAATCTCAATTTTAGGTAATACATATAAAAATGTATGTCACCAACATTGCACCTCATAAGCACAGATACGTTGGGGTTCTCTATGTTAATCTAAAAATATGATAATTGGCAAAAGGTGATAAAATGCTTTAATGTTGCAATGCATAAATAAAAGATAAGCAGAAGTAGCTTGATAACCACAGTAATTTATGATTGTACCTGAAAAGTGGATATACACCTGTAAACTACATTTCTGAGTCTTCCTTTGCATCTAAGAGGAGCTATCTCTCACAATTTAAATAATGTAAGTCATGTGCAAAAAAATTAGGTGTATTCATGACCTCTTTCCCTTTGTTCTCTAACTTTGTGTGCATAGAGACAAGTGAGCTATAAAAAATGAGAATCTATTAGGCACACAGAAGGCACCTACCAATTAAGGAGAAACACAAAAACTTTACATGGATATAAAGTACTGTTCCACTATGTGAAGTCACCAAGACTTTGGAGTATATTTGTTCTAAAGCAAGTGTTACTCTAAATAATATAAAGGCAAAATTAAAGCCTCACAGTTTATGAGTCAGTTAAACTGAGTTGCCAGGAAAAAATAAAGATGATTATACTGACCCTGAAATAATTGAATTTTATGTGACACAATGTTTAGACACGATTAAAATTTTGAAATAGAAATCATATTAATTACACAAAAATTGCATTTTTGCTTTCCCTTGAGTTTGCAACTATCAACACATACTTAACAGTTACTACACTTATTTTGAATTGCTTTCAGTTAGGCTAAAAGGAGCCTGTAAATAATCTCCCTTTTTGCTCCTTTAAAAAGAGTAGAATAAATGATAGAGTCCATGTGGCTTTACAATGAAGCAGAGGTTATTGCAATATTCAATGTTTGTCTAAATAGGTTATTTTAAGGATTTTGATTTGTTCAAAACTTATCTGTTCTCCAAATCAAAGTTGATATTGATTAAAAAAAATTTAAGTTGATATTGATAGACTAAGAATGACATCACATTTCTGTCAATATTAAAATGATTATATCCAGTTTGCCAGTAAAGTTTTAGTTCCAAGCTTCATCTTGTTTTATGTTCTTTAAAAGATATCAAGGAAGGGGAGTAATGATACACTGGTCAGAGCTACAGGCATTTGCTTGACCAGAATTTGTTTGTTCCACTCTCTATTATCTATCTCTCAGCTCCTGCAGGTAAACATTGAGAATCCCTAGTATTGTTGTAGCAAATATTGAACCATTCAGCTCAATTGACCTATTATTGGAGTAAACCTGGCCACCCTAAGCACTGCTTAGGGGTATAAAATTTTTTTAAAAAGTTACACAAATTTTATTCTTAGTCCCAATCTGAAGATCTGCTTCTTGTTTATTGTGGTATTCATAGATCTGAGCTGATATACCTTTGTTTGGTAGCCATAGCTGGCTGTACTCAGAAATTACTACCTGTTTTGCACTAAGAATCACTCCTGGTGGGATCAGGAGACCATAACGGATTCCAAGTATTATACCCTGATCAGTGAATGCAAGACAAATGTCTTATTTACTGTCCTATCCCTTTGACCACCAAAAGAAACAACTATAAACAGATTATTTGGGGGCATAAATATAGGGTAAAATGATATGTGAGATTATTTTCCCTTTTAATTTCATCAGATCAATATTATATTCTTTTTTATTTTATTTTATTTTACTTTGTTTTTTGGGCCACACACGGTGACACTCAGGGGTTACTTCTGGTTATCTGCTCAGAAATCGTTCCTGGCTTGGGGATCTGGGATGTCGGGGATCCAACCAAGGTCTGTCCTGGATCAGCCACGTGAAAGGCAAGCGCCATACCTCTGCGCTATAACTCAGGCCCCCAAATCAATATTATATTCTGAAAAAAATTATTTTCCTCCATGAAGATAAAAATAAGAATCATGTTCCTTTTTTGTGAGATAACAAGTTTAGATGAAAAAATAAATAATATTGAATCTATAGATTATTCCAGAAATTTCAAATTTAGGATAAAATGAATATTGGAGAAGTGAAACAAAAATTATTTAAAATTACTAAGCTAACTGAGGTGGCAAGATACTCAGTTGAGACCATAATTACTGGATATAACTTGCATGAAGAGTGGCATTTTTCCCTTTCCCACTTGTGTCTATCATAAAATGTAAGTCAAAGTTTTTAAGTGATATTCTGGAAAGCTCTTAGATAAAGAGCTGATTCAGCTGACAATGCCTTTTGCCTTTAGCACTTCCTATTCTCCTGCCTGGAATGTGTCAGGATGTTGGAGATGAGGCAGTTGTTTTAGACCACAAGGCAACAAATAAAATGAAAGTCACATGATAAGAATGACTGGAGGAAGGGAAAATTAGCATAGATCCAGAAGACAATAGGTTGACCAAAACTAAAAAGTCTTACTACCTTACTAAGGTCATTTGCCCTTAATGACACTTGATTGACTCTTAAGTCCCTGGAGAGTAACAAAATGTTTATGTGATTAAACAGTAAAAGTTATTTCTATAAGTTGCCAAGCTTACAGCAAGTTGGTCCAATTAGATTCAAAGACAGACTTAAAAATAAACAAACAACTGTTTTTAAATAAAAACAGGTATTTTAGAAATTTTCATGTTCTTTGACAATTATTGTGATAGTGCGTCTATAAATAATTTTAATATTTTCCTTCAAGTGACACTTTCAAATCCTTAAATATTCTACTAATCAATAAATATACAATCCCCATACAGGGATCTTATAAATGCATTTCGTCTCTCTACTTATTCAATTGGCAAATATTTCTTGATAGTTCAATATAGACTGTGCCGAAGGAACCTATGCAAGGATAAAAAGCAAATGTCACACAAGAGGCTCAGCTTACATAAAAGTAGAATGATGCTCTTAAACTATTAATTTTATGACTATTTTAATGTTATAGATTGTACCTTTTATAGTATTTGTGTTTAGTTACCTCATCTCACCACTGCTAAAGTACCCAAGATCCTCCTCCAATGACGTTGTGCTACTTTGTATATATCTCAGATTTCACCACACATAATGCACCCCTGCCATAACAACTCTGCCTTTTATTTGATATTCTCAGGACATTAATGCAACTTTTACTTCCTATGGATTATTTATTTATTGTACATCAATTCTCCAAGACATATAAGCCTGGTGCACAATCTACATTAACAAAAATAAAAATATCTAAATCACTAATATGTGACTTATGCCTTTAAATTTAAATGACTAATCTATGTTTGAACACTTAATTCAGTATTATATCAATATGATTATTTCAAGAGTAATAGATACTTGCATAAAATTTATTATTCAATCCACTATAGACCTTATTTTTTTCTACTGGCTGCAGTTCAAATCCAATGTTTCTGCTGCTCTATTTTGATTTTTGTCATTTATGTAATAAAATATAATATGCATGTATGTGGATAAATAAACACATGCATATATCTTGCTTGAACACTTGTATCAAAAATTATTGTTCACTTTAGAAAGTAGGTTAGGAAAAATACCAGTTAATGTCAGAAAAACCACTTTCACCCTCTTCTTCTAACTTGCTTTAGGCATATAAGTTAAGTTTTCTCTACCTCAGTTCCCATAGTGTTAAATGATGGAGTGAAATTGGGTTATTGTGTTGCTTTGTAATGTCAAAAATCTCTTATTTCCCTCATCTATACTCTATGTGATGCATCAGTCAACTATCCCAGCTAAGAGCAGCACAAGAAGATTATTTTTAAATGATGCATAGTCTCTTCTCTGTTTCTCTTACCTCAGGAATTAAATATCTTATCTCACATTTATATCAACCACACTTTTATATATAAACAATGTACTACCATTTTATATTAATAACACTATATTACTGTGATCAGGATCAGAATATAGGACTGATTATTATTCTAGCTTTTAAGGGCATAGCTTGTATAGCACACATTTGAGATAATGGAATGAAAATTAGATGATGAGCACATTGTTTTTAATTTGCTGTTTAAAAGTATCTCCCAGACACATCGAAGTGAATTTAACAAAGCTTATTTCAAATGCACAGTGATCCTCTTGCTCCATTGTGAGAAGCTGCTTTCAAAGTCTAAAAACAGATTTATTAAATTATGCAGAATGCAGAATCTGAGTGCTTAAATTGAAATCTTAATATTTTTAGCATAGACAATAAAAGTAACTAATTAACATCTTGACAGTTGTCTGTAAGTCACCACAAAGCATTTTCCTTGAGTACTTTCAGAAAAAATACAATCATAAACTGAAATACATTAAACACAACTGTTTAATCTAGCTTCTTCTGGATTTGGCATACAAGATTAAAAATGCTATCACTTTGCTTAAAACAAGATGTTTAAGAAACATGAACTCTCTCTAGCAGTCATGTTGCTATCATCTTGCAGATAAACTCACACTTCCAACTATGCTCTCATTATACATATATATTCCCCTTTACTTACCACAATGAGTTAAAGGTAGAAAAGCTCTCGTGGCAGCCTTTGAGTGATGACTTTGCTTTAGCTTTGCCTTCATTTTAGGAATCATGGCACAGTACTTTATAAACAGCAATTCATTCTGTCTGGCTTACTGCAAACACCAAAAGCTGTATCTTGCAATTGATGGAAGATAAGACTTTTAGCTTCTGATCAATTTCCCACACACATACAAAAAAAATAAGATCATTTTCTGAGCTATTCTAATTCCCCTTCCAAAACGTTTCACAAACAAACTCCCAGCCTTTAGGTTTTCATGCAAACTCCCAACCTTCCCGCCTGCCTGCTGCTGCCAATACTTCTTACTCTTGCTGCTGATGACATTCAGCAAGCTCCCCAGCACTGATGCTCCGTTATGTAAGACTGTCTAGGTCAAGTGTAGGAGACTCACTGCTGGCCTGGGAAAACTCATGGAAATGTTCTTTCAGATTAACACTTCAGGGGCTATGGAAGCTGGAAGAAACTGAGCTTTTTCTACATCTTTTGGGGGTAAATATTTTTGCATGATTCAGTAGTTTATATGCTATAGACTTGGCAGATGCCTGTTAGCCGTGCTGAGAGGTACATAGAAAAATTACTGAGATTCCAATTTTGATAGCAAGCTAGAATAAGCATGGTAGACCTAGAAATATTAAATTTAAAAATCTAAAAGAGAAAATATAGCATAAATTATGATTTGCTTATCAAGCATCATCTCTAACCTTTCAGGAATGAATTTTGATTAGACTGTTTAAACTCTTAATACAGTGCATTTACTCAGAGGTGTTGTAAGGAAAGCATTATTGGATCTAAAAGAGTTGCTGCAGTTATTGATTGCTATGTTTGCTCTTGTTTGGTAGCAAATTTACTCCTTTTATAAATAAACTATTTGCTTTCCTTTATTTGCCTTCTATTGTAATGAGAATGGAGACCTAATAACCTCACAGTTCTGTGACTTAAATAATAAATCCTACCTACTTAGTTTCAAGGTAAATACTGCAGTAGAAGCAGCATTTGATACTAACAAAGAACAATATTGAGTTAACTGTATAGGTTTGAACTGTGATCTGTTGTGGGATCTTGGGGGTATGATCTTAGGTTAGACATGAACAGCTATTCACTCTGAGGATGAAAGTTGAAATAGTATATTTCTGTTTTAAGCTCACTCATTGTCTTGGTATGGGAATTAGTTAAAATAGCAGGCTCTTGCTAAATGCTGCAGAAAAAACTTGGAGAAATAAAATGTTGAGATTGCTGCAGCACTGTGATATTGCAAGGAATTCTAATAAGATTTAACCAGAGACCATGATATAACAGATGGTACCAAAATAAAGATAGGTGGATATTTTAAAAGTTTAAGACAGATCAGTCCATCTGATAGGTTCTGGCTTCCATTTTGTCTTTGGAAAGTGATTTTTATTGCTTTGGACAAGATGTTATGAGTTAGGAAGATAAGAGCTATGCAAACTGTCTTCATGAAAGTTGAATGTCTAGTCATGCAGCATCTCTAAAAGGCTGAGGCAGATTAATTAAGCTACATACCTCTTTAAGAGATAGTTTTGAAGTGTTTGTAACTTCTTGAGTTTCTAAAATTAACTAAATAATATTGAATGCTACTGAGTTACTTTCTTTTGAGATACTTTTCACTCTTAATTATAATTAATAGTTGCACATTTATTATTTACCATGGAAATATACTGCTTATCATTTTATGCTATACTTAATTGATTAAGAATGTTCATGTTTCCCCCAAATGATTTGAAAAGACAGTCATGTTTCCTCAGGGACTAGTTTTATATTACTAATGTCAATAAGGCATTTCCCCATAGACTTATCTTGGCATAAGATCCCCATCAAACCAGGATTTATTTAGTTTGATATTTAGAATATTTTGTAAGCATAATGTTAAAAATTTATGATAGTTAAAATTAGAATCTTTGTGTATATAAATCATTAAAATTTTGTCATTATTCATGTTGTCTATAAGTAATTTTTATTTATTACTATTTTATTGATTATTAATAAAAGGGTCCTTTCTCTGCTAATGATGCTTAAAAGTTATATTAGTGCCTTTGTTTCTAAAGTAAGCGATTTCGATTAAATGAGGTCTAAAATTATTTTGAGTTCTGCCATCTGTAGGTTATATTCCTCTAAGCATGAGTTGGCATTAATCTATGGTAAATTGAGATTGTGTTGTTTGCTGAGATTAAATTTTTAAGCACTTTGACCACCTTTCATTGAAAACTAGTGAAATGATAGGAGAGTAGTTCTCAAAGGGTTATTGTTTAAAAAACACATCAATTGGGAAATTGTCAGATATACATAATCTGAACTTGAACTCAATGAGTCAGATTCTTTGAAGGTGAAGTTGGCCATATTATCTTCCCCTCACCCTCATTTCTCTCTCTCATCTTGTTTTGGTGATCTATCTTTTAACTAGTCCCACTTTTATAAGTATGGAACACACTCACATCTGAGAACCATATTTTGAGCATTAGTTTGGTTATATGGAAAAATTGCTTTGATATATACAAGCAAATATACTTCACATAATAAAACTCTATTTTCCTGATGGCCCTTAATTTTCAGTGTAAGCAAAACTCTGTTTTCAAAATTCATGGACCTTTTTTAACACAGCATCAACCCAGTTTGTCAAAACAAATAAATAAAAAACAAAAAACGCTGTTTACCAACAATTCCATTTTTTTAGCTTTAGAAAGTTACATGCTGTGAAGAGGAAAACAACAAAGTGAGTCTCTTCTGTCTCACTATGTGACTTGGCGAGCATTACTGACCCTCCTGATAGTCCATTTGTAAATAAGAGATTGACGTAAGTCAGGGTTTTCAGCTCAGCACTATTGACATTTTAAATCAGAATGTGTTTTGTTGAGGACTTCGTACTGTAAATTGCAATTGTTTAGCAGGAACCCCAACTCTTTTACAAGGGACCAGGAACAACCCTCAGTTGAAACTATGAAAAATAGTTCCAGACATTAACACAGGCCCTTTGAGTGAAAATATTAATCATTCTATACCTTTACACCTTCCTATTGCCTATGCATGTTTGAGAAACTCTAGACTAGGTTATCTCCCTTATAAAAAGTTATATAAAATAATGCAAAAGGTGTGGGGCAAAAATGCAAAAATGCATTTTTTCTCCTTTCAGAAATAAGAAGATTAAAAATACAAATAGGGATGAAGCAATAGTAGTGCAGGTAAGGCACTTGCCTTGCAGGATGTCAAGCTGGGTTTAATCCCTAGCATCCCATATGGTCCCCTATGCATGACCAGGAATAATTCCTGACCATAGAGCCAACATTAACCCCTGAGAATATCCAGGTGTGATTCCAAAACAAACAATAACCAAAAATATGAATAAATTACTTTATGTCTCATTAGAACAACCAAGGTGTATATGGGGAATTCTTTGCCTCCTTGAAGATTTTGATAAAATTTTCTCGAATACATTACATTTCCAATCAGTGGTAGTTCAAAACACTTCAGCAACTTTTCAGGACTAAACTTATAACACTTTCTGTGCCCTAGAGTTCTGGTTTAAACTGACACAGATTGATTTTGTCACACTTTTATTTTAAATTACTTTATTTAAACATGTGATTACATGTTGCTCATAATACAGTTTGGTTTCTCTTTTTTTTTTCACGATTGCAAAGTTGTACATGATTGAGTTTCAGTCACAACAATGAATACCATCCTTCAACAGTGCACATTTCCTGGAAACAGTTGTTCTGTTTCCCTTGTACCCACCACCTGCTTGCTTCTCTCTCTCCTCTCTTCATCTCTTTCTCTAGGTAGGTAGGTTGATAGATAGGTAGATACATACATAGATAGATAGATAGATAGATAGATAGATAGATAGATAGATAGATAGATAGATAGATAGATAGATAGATAGATAGATAGATGATATACAGATAGATAGAGAGATAGATAGATAGATGATATAGAGATAGATAGATAGATAGAGATAGATAGATAGATATAGATAGATAGATAGATAGATAGATAGAGAGAGAGAGAGATAGATAGATAGATAGATAGATAGATAGATAGATAGATAGATAGATAGATAGATGTTTGATAGATAGATCATTCCTTTTGTTTCTTTTAGGCCTGTGTTTTGCAGCATTGTTTCTGAAGGCATATTTCTGAAGGCTGATCATTTTATCTCCTTTCAGCACCCAATTCTTACCCAGAATGATCAGTTCCAACTTTCATTATCATAGTGATATAACATTCTCATAATTGTTTCTTCTTCCCTAACCTCACTTCCCCATTCTTTGTGGAAAGCTTTCTAGCATGGACTGGTTCTCCTGACCTTCATCTCTATTATCTCTGGATATTATTATCATACTATCTTTGTTTTTATATTCCAAAAATGAGTGAGATTATTGTATTTCTATCCCTCTCCCTCTGACTCATTTTGCTCAGCATAATACTCTCCATATCCATCTATGTATAAGCAGATTTTAAGACTTCATTTTCCCTAATAGCTGCATAGTATTCCATTTGTAGATGTACCACCGATTCTTTACCTACTCGTCTGTTTTCACTTGGGTTGTTTCCATATACTGGCTATTGTGAATAGTGTTTCAATTAACATAGGAATGTAGAGGGCTTTTCTGCATGGTGTTTTGGGGTCCCTAGGTTATATTCCTATAAGTGGAAGTGCTGAATCATATGGAAACTCAGTTTCTTTCTTTCTTTTTTTTTTTTTTTTAGGAATATTCATATTGTTTTTCCAAAAAGGCTTGACCATTCTACATTCCTTTCAGCAGTGAGTCCCTTTTCTCCCCACATAAACAACAGCACTGCTTATTGTTCTTTGTGAATTGCGCCAGTCACTGTGATGTGAGATATTTCATTGTTAGTTTGATTTGTATTTTCCCTAATGACTAGTTATGTAGAACTTTTTTTCTTGTGCCTGTCACCACTTTCCACCAGGAATATATCTATTCTAGAGCTTTTGGGTTTAACTTATTTCATTAAGTATTTAGTCTCTTCCCCCCATTCACCATCTTTCCTTTCTATTCTCTACTCCTAAAACCTCCCTGATGGATACTCTGAGCCACCTAGTAAATTTAGTGTTCAAGCTTTTTATACCTATTCTAACCAAGATGAAAAAGCCCAAACTCATAAAGATCTTTAGATAGTCATGAACTTCTATTTGGGAACAGCTCCCTTTCAAGGAAGACTGTTGGAATTATATAATTACAAATGAGGAAGTCATTAAGCAAAAATAGATATTAATAATATTCATCTTTCTATATTTAATGATAGCTGTTTTCTCTTAAAATTATACATGTTATTTACCCATGTCTCAGCATTTAAAATTGTATGTGCTCATGAATTTTTATCTTAAATGATTCCCCAACTCAATTCTGATGTTTCCTGAAGTTGCTAGGTATGATGAAAGTATATTAGCCTGAAAAATGCAAATACACAAACAAACACACCCTAGCTCATTCCGCAAAAGTTAGCAATTTAGAGATTCATTTTTTAATATCATACTAAAAATTAAGTTCTGGGTTTTAAGATGACTATGAAATCAGAAACTTGTAATAGAGCACAAGGCTCACCTCTTTAATCTGCCCCCCCCAAAATAAATGTAAGTATAGATTATATTCTATTTAGCTATATTTTAATTAATTAAAATAACAATAACATGTCCAGTGTCTCTTGCCTTTTAAATGTGCACATTATGGGACTTAGCTTTTATATATTTTGTGTCTTCAACTACTCCACAAGGACAGGATTAATTCACTTTTATGATATGATATTGAATTCATTTTAATCTTAATTTTGTGAGAGTTTATATCAAACCAGTCATTTTCTGTCAAAGTTTATGACAAAACTGAACCAAAGCAACATTTCATTTATTTTTCCTAACATACCTGGTACCTTGTAGTACTTGACATGAGTTATGCTGACATAGTATTTATTGAATAAATGTTTAATAACAGTCAATTCTATCTAGTTCCTTTAATTTTTTACTGCATACAACAGTATTTCTACAGTAATTTGAATTGTCTGTAGCTTGAGAAGGCATTCTAAACAGAGAAATCAAATCCAGAAGGAAGTGGTAGATTCATTGGCTCTAGTAATATTTGGAACTTGTTACAATTCTCACTCATTCATGCTACTTTTCTTAAGGGAGAATATATATTTTGTTTTTCTATAGATACTTTTCAGGTTTAAAAACTGAAATAATTATTTCTGTTATCAAATATACACTCATCTTTTAAAATACTAGTTTTCCAGCCCCAGGACCACATGGTCATAAATGCTATTTGATTTTAAAGTAAATATCCTAGAAGAACTTGAAAGATCTTTCATTTTGCTTTAAAAGGTTCACTCAGAGAAGAAATGTTCTCAATAATAGTTGCTGATTTAAACACATTAAGTACAATGAATTTTCAAAAGAACTGTTACTATACATAAATTTCATTTTAACGGAAGCTATGACTCAGCATATTATTAGAGAATTCTGTTCAGGGTGGCTGTCCTCAACCTACATCTTAAACCTAAAGTAAGGGAAACAAAGTTATGATTAAAACAATTCCTTTCCTTAATAATGGTTATCTCTGTGTTGGGGCTGGAAAAAAAATACAATGGTTAGAGCAATTTGCTTTGCATGTGGCCCACCTGGATTTCATCCCAGCAACCATAGGTTCCCCCTGAATTCCAATGACAGTAATCATTGAACCTTGAGTCAAGAATAAGTCCTGGGCATCATACAAGCTCAAATATATCATTCTGTCTGAAGAGTACTGCTAACTTTTGAGCAACTATGACAGTCATAGAAATATGAGAATGTGAGACTCAAAAGATTCCAGAATATCAAGGATGGATGTTCAAAATACCAATGTACACAGATTGGTACTTAGGCTAATTGAGGGTGATTTAGTGCCTATATTTTCTCAATCCCTAAAGATACTTTTGAAAATGCAATCCTCTAAGATAACTACTTAACCATAGATTGTTTTATTTTTTGTGTGTTTTTCCCCTAAAAATGTCAGATCCTGTTCTTAAAACATATAATAGGGTAAGTGATCAATTGAGGGATTTGAAAAGTCAAATATGTAAAAATTTATCTATTTTGTATAAGGCCTAACTAGTAGGTGGAAAAAAATTTAAATTATTTTAGTCTTACTTTATTTTGAAAGACAATTTGTACCAGTTACGATTATTAAACATCAACTTTATGTAAGATGATCAGGTTTATTAGAACAATTTTATGTACCCACTGCTAATTTTTAAAAATTAATCACTCTATACATATATCTATAATAATATTGTTTACTAAGTTATATATTTGGTCATTTGTCTTATGATGTGAAATTTGATAACTATTATAGAATAATTTGTGAGTGGTTATTTCTGTAAACATATTTTTCTTATCTTACAATGAAATTGTAGTTCTCTAATAAAGTTATATTGTATTCATTTTTATGTTCAAATAGTATAAGAGTGAAATGGAGTAGCTAAGACTTTCCAATGCTGTTTTGGATTCTAAATCTCCTTTGGAAATGTGTCAGTCACCCTTAAAAAATTTCCTGAAAATGCTCGCTTCGGCAGCACATATACTAATATTGGAACTGTACAGAGAAGATTAGCACGGCCTCCTTTGCAAGGATGACATGCATATTCATGAAACGTTCCATAAAATAAAATAAATAAAAATTTCCTGAAATTATTACTTTATTTTTATATAATAAAATTGTTCATATATAATAAACTAAATTAAGGTAAAAACTGGCTTTATATATTAAAATATTCAATTTCTATATGTGCAATTAATAATAAAAGTTTTAGAGAAAACTATATTATCAAAATCAATATATCAGATAGAAGTTTTTGACTCCATATTTGGTAAATATTATACTTGTATACATTTTTTTGTATGTGAAGCCAGAAAGGTTCTTTGTTTTTATTTTTATTTCCGGACCACAACCAGCAGTTCTCAGGGGTTACTCCTGACAAGCTCAGGGAACCTTATGGGATGCCTGAGATCGAACCCGAGTGGACCGCTTGCAAAGCAAATGCCTTATCCGCTGTGCTATCGGTCCGGCTCAAAAGCCAGGACGTTTTATTGAAACTTATTTTAGAAAAATATGAGGGAAGGGGAGGTGAGAAGTACATATTTAAGGAGAACATGTTTTTTCAGGAGTAGAAATAGGCAAGCAAAGAAACAGAGGCGAGAGAGATACATGTTAAAGAGAGAACATGAGCTTGAAGAGTAAAATGGTAAATAAATTTTTAACAGTTCTCCAACACTTCAAAACTCACTCTCATTTGTCTATATCAAGTTTTAACTGCAAAAAAACAAAAATCTAGGCATATGACAACAATGTCCTTGGAAACTGACAGGAAATAAATGTTTTCTTCTGATTAATGGAAAGTAAAAACAAAATATTTGATTGTCTTTTTTTTTGTTTTTTTGGTTTTTTTTTTTTTTTTTTTTTGGTTTTTCAGGCCACACCTGTTTGATGCTCAGGGGTTACTTCTGGCTAAGCGCTCAGAAATTGCCCCTGGCTTGGGGGGACCATATGGGACACCGAGGGATCGAACCGCGGTCCTTCCTTGGCTAGTGCTTGCAAGGCAGACACCTTACCTCTACGGCACCTAGCCGGTCCCTGATTGTCCCTTCTTAATAGCATTTTCCCCTGGTTTCCTGTGAACTTGTTTCTGCCTTTACTTTTGTTGCCTTGCCATTTGTAGGGTTTTTGTTGTTGTTATTAATGTTTGTTTTGTGTCCACAACCAACACTACTCAGGGGTATTGCCTCTGGTTCTGTGCTCAGAAATGATTCCTGGAAGTGTTCAGGGGATCATGGAGTTCTAGAGATTGGCAGCATGAATCAGCCACATAAGAAGCACAAGCCTTACCCACTGTCCTAATACTCTGACCCTTTATCTTGCCTTTTGAAACTGTTATTCCAACTTTAACCTTGTCAAAGAATCAATTTGACTCTAGCCCTTATCTAGAATTCTTTGAATGCAATTTCCTCTTTTTCCTGTCAGTCTTCATGATTCCCTATTAAAAGCCTATGTGAAATTCCCAGATGAAGTCAAGATTTGGCCTATATTTCCAATTCCAGCTAACAAAGAAGAACATTCAATAATTTCTACAGATAGTGATGGTGTGAGAAATCTATTCTTTTTGCTCCTGTAAAAACACAGCTAATTAGACAGGTAGTGAGGACCTAGGGATGCAGTAATGCTAGTGCTTTATGGTACTGGTGATTACCCAGGCTATTAACCAACTCCTTTGGTGCTACTCAGGGACCATGTGGAACTAGTGATAGACCATTGGTGAGTCACTTACAAAATCTGGGTGAGTCACATGCAAATTATATGCCTCAACCCTTTTACTCTTTCTCGAATCCCGGGAAACATATGTTACATGCCACACCATCATATGGTCACCTGTGCCTGCCAGGAGCAATTTCTGAGCATGGAGCCAGGAGTTTCCCCTGAGCACTGCCGGGTGTGACCCAAAAACCACACACACACACACACACACACACACACACACACACACACACACACACACAAAGGCAAAACAAAAATGGGGCCGGAGAGAGATAGTATGAAGGTAAGGCGTTTGCCTTTCATGCAGAAGGTCATCAGTTCGAATCCGGCTTCCCATATGGTCCCCCGTGCCTGCCAGGAGCAATTTCTGAGCTTGGAGCCAGGAGTTTCCCCTGAGCACTGCCAGGTGTGACCCAAAAACCACACACACACACACACACACACACACACACACACACACACACACAGCAAACCATGCTACACCATCAGAGAGGAACCTGAACATATCCAACAAACTTCAAAGTCACACTTGGTTGGTTATATCCTGAGTATGAATGGTACTGAATAATTTGTACAAATAAGAATGTATTTATTAATATGTTTGATGATTTCACTAGCATTGTTTTAAATAGCAACAATAATAACAATGACAAAATATCCTATAAATTGTATTATTTGTGTAAATGTTCATCATAACTTGAGACTTATTTGGTAAATTTTGGTTAATGTTCATCTATTTACACACCAAAATGCCTGTATGTAATAGCAATAGAAAATATTTGAAAAAAATATAATGTAACTAAACGAGTCATATCTTAATACATATAGCATGATGTCATTTTTGGGAAAAAATTAAACATATATTTCAGATCATTAAATAAACAAGAATTTTTAATAAATATGAATTTTTGTTGTTATTTTTAAGGGGGTTGGGGGAGTCCCCTTGCAGTGACCAGGATTTACTTCTGACCCTTTTCTCAAAGATTACTTTTGGCAGTGCTCAGGGAATCATAAGTGATGCCAGGGATTTAACTCAGGTTATCTGTATGCAAAAAAAAAATATCCCACAAAATAAATTAAATTTTTGGCCATGGAAGAAGGGAGGCATTGGACAACACCTGGCAGTGCTTGAAGCAAACTCCTGGATATGTGATTTGATTCACTCCAGATGTTTCTGGAAAGACCATGGAATTTGAGGAATTGAATTCAGGTCTTAAAATGTAATATTCTGTATCATTTTTTGGTGGTGTGGGAGTTTAACCCAATCCTCAAGTATGGCTCTACCACTGAGCCATTTTACTGGCCTTCAGGAAAAACATGGTTACAACCACTAATTGTCTGCAGAATGGGCCTAAGGAAAGACAAACTAGAAAGTTGCTTTTGTAGACCACTCAGGACAAAAGGCACAAGATAAGTTACTTGAAGCCAAGGGTAAGTTTCTTTATGAAAGATGGGAAGGGAACTTGACTGAGTGTTTTTAGGAGTGACTTCCCAGGTAGAGAGTTGCTTAAGAAATGATGAGAAAGAGACTGAGAATCACCAGGGACTCTGATTAAAATGAAAATTTCTGAGTTAGTAGATAAGAGTGAAGCCCAGTCCAATAGACAAGTTTCAATAAATTAATTAAAGAAAGAAAAAAAGAATATTTTAAATATTTCCAAATTCACATTTTTATTTTAACTTTGTGATTTAGTAAGTTGTTTATAACTACAGTTGAAATTTTTTTCTGATTTGTTTTTTCTAATAGCAAAGGTTCAAGTATCAATCCCGCCATCAGTGTGACTTTCTTTCTAGCAGTACCTGAGTTTCTCACCCACCGCCCTAGCCTGACCCTTGCAGGCACAAATTAACTTCATTCTGTTTGTTACAATACAATACAATACAATACAATACAATACAATACAAAACTTAGATTTCAATAAATGTTAATTTGAATTGCTATATCTCTTAATGGTGTTACTAAAATCATTGTCTAACATTTACTGAGCTGTAGTTTGTATTAACTAAGCTTTCTGTGGTACTGTTTAGGCTCACTGGTATCACTATATCAGATATTCTGTAATTCTGTTTAGCTGACACGATTACAAAATTTTGAGATGTATAGTCCAGGATCTAAAGATTTGAAACTAATTTGGTGGCTTAGCCATTTAATAAGGTTCAGTTGTGAGCTGGGCCACATTTTCAAAGGTGTTGTTGTGGGCTACTATGCCTTCAGCAGAAAGGAGAATCTAGCCCCACCCCTTCTAAGAAAACCCCAGAATTTTTAATCCCGACCAGACTACCAGGGAAGAGGTGGCAGCCATCTTCTTTTTAAGAGAAACCCTGTAGCCTGTGTTAGCTCTTTGCTACACTTTTATGAACAAGACTTTAAAATACAGAGATTACCTGTTGTGTGACTTGTGTCATTGCAAATGTCAAGCAGAGCCAGAAAGTTCTTGATTTTAGGTATAGAGCTGAAATAAAACAACAAATTGAGTATGATGTATACAACATGAAGCTTTTGTCAGTCTTGTTAGCTACTCATAAATGGCAGTTCTGCAGTTCTTTTTTTTCCTGCCTCTATTTTTAACAAGACTTCTAGAAACAAAAGTATTGCCAGATTTAAGAATGTTTCTTCCCTTCCTTTCTCTTGTTTAGTTTATTTGTTGAATTTGTATTTCCAAACATAGTTACATTCTTTCACATTTTGTGGAATATTAAAGAAGTCAGCACAAGTGCAACAAGTGCAGAGGAAGACAGCCATCTGCCAAGACAACATGTTCCTGACATATTTGGTAGAAATCCAGATTATATATCTATCCTACACCTAAAAACTGTCTTAGGTTGGCCAGATGCAGAAATGCCCCATTGCATTTGGTGTGAGTGTAAAGTAATGTCATACAGTCCTCTGAGGAGCAACTGTCAGCTTATGCTTGTTTGTCTTTAAATTTGATGTCTGGAGACTTACTAACATGATTTTAATACTGTTCTATATAAAATAAGATATTATAGCCTAGTGGTAAAATTTGATACTTTAGAGACAAATAAATGCTTAAAATCCACATATATGAACCACAGAGATAGTACAGATGTCAGGACTCTTGGATGTATGTGGCCTACACCGGTTTGATCCCCAGAAAAAGATATGATTCCCCCCAGGTCCAACCAGGAATGATCCCTGAGCAGAGAGCCAGAAGTAAATTTTCCACAGTGAAAATGTGGCATAGAATAAAATAAAATAAAAATAATAAAATCCACATTGATTCATCTATTTTCATGTGACCTGGGCCAAGTTTTAAAACTAATCTTTATCTCAAAATCATAATTATAATAGTTTCACAGAAAAGTATTAAAGTAATTTCTGTGATGTCTCAAAGATCTGCCATATATTTTTTGCTTTTTATTTTTTTATTGGAAAACAATATACAACTTGTAATGGATAAGGCAAATTGTGCTATAAGCAGATTTTAAGTGACTAAAACAAAGTTTAAAAATCAAGTAACAATAAAAGAAAATGTTTCTGTTCAGGGCCAACAGTACTAAAAATATAGTGTACGAGTACCTGGATAATACACCTGTTTTGCAATAGTGCAACTCTTAAGAACATATTGTTGACTGTCAATAGATTATGCAGATATAAGTACTCACTTTGAACAGCATCTTGCTGACATTCCTAAAGATAACTACTTAAAAAAATTTCTGACCCAGGTGTTCCCTTGTTTCATTATCTCTAAGTGTAGACGTGCATAAGGGCTTGAATATCTCCAGAGAAAGCCACATGCAACATGTTACTTGATTCATTTCCTAAAAAAGGGTTTCAGGACAATGATAGGAGAGAAGGGAAGAAAACATGGAGGAATGAAGTCCTAATTACTATATGTGCATATTTTTGACAGTAGGAGGAAGCCTTTTACAGATAAGTTACAAAGAAAAGGTAAATAACCAATTTTGTACAAGAAATTTAACACATTCTGTACAATGTCTTCACTTTGCTATCTCATCATTTGTACAAACTCTTCATAGATTACTTGACATAACCATCAATATCTGCTTCCTTAATCATTTCATCAACCTCCTCTGTTAACTTCTCTCCCAGGTTTGTTATTACATGGCAAGTTAGCTGCACTAATATAGCCATTGCCATCCCAATCAAACACATGGAATGATTCTCTAATTTCTTCTTCACTGTTTGTATCTTTCATTTTTCTTGACATCATTGTCAGAAATTCTGGGAAGTCAATTGTGCCATTTCTGTCAGCATCTACTTTGTTAATCATGCCTTGTAACTTGGCTTCCATGAGATTCTGACCAAGAGACCTCATTACTGTTCCCAGCTCTTTGGTTGTTATAGTCCCATCACCATCCTTTTCAGAGTGAAAAGGCTTCTTTGAATTCTACAATCTGCTCTTCAGTCAGTTGATCAGCCATGCTACCATGCTATGGGGTCTGGGTCGCTTCCACAACCACTCCAGTGGCTTCTGTGCCCAGACTGAGTTTATATTGTTATCACTCTTATATCACTGTTGGAATTTATTATAAAATAACAATGTTTAAATATGACTAATTTATCTCTAAATAACTACTTTGTACTAGGTAATGTCCTAAGAGTTAAGGTTAACATTAACTAAAAGTTAATGTCCTAAGAGTTAAGGTTTTCTGAATATTTTCAGAGATAACATGGAATTCATTGTTCTTTTTTTCCCAATTGCTCCTTGCTCTTCAAAGATTGTAGAACATGCAAGTCATCTTCAGTGTACATGTAGAGAGGTGGGGGCTTTAATCAAATAGATTGTGGATGAAGGGACTTCATGCAGATCAAGATTGAAGGTGGAAAAAAAGATACCCTAGGAACACAAAAATACAATACAAAAATCCCTTCCTTACACCTATATTCATTGCAGCACTATTTACCATAGCAAGACTCTGGAAACAGCCAAGATACCCTTCAACAGATGAATGGCTAAAGAAACTGTGGTACATATACACAATGGAATATTATGCAGCTGTCAGGAGAGATGAAGTCATGAAATTTTCCTATACATGGATGTACGTGAAATCTATCATGCTGAGTGAAATAAGTCAGAGAGAGAGAGAGAGAGAGAAAGACACAGAATGGTCTCACTCATCTATGGGTTTTAAGAAAAACGAAAGACATTCTTGCAATAATAACTTTCAGACATGAAAGAGAAAAGAGTTGGAAGTTACAGCTCACCTCATGAAGCTCACCACAAACAGGGATGAGTTTAGTTAGAGAAATAACTACGTTTTGAACTATCCTAATAATGAGAATGTACGAGGGAAATAGAAAGCCTGTCTAGAGTACAGGCGGGGGTTGGGTGGGGAGGAGGGAGACTTGGGACATTGGTGATGGGAATGTTGCACTGGTGATGGGTGGTGTTCTTTACATGACTGAAACCCAAACACAATCATGTATGTAATAAAGTTGTTTAAATAAAAAAAAAAGAAAAAGAAAAGAAATGTACTATAGAGAGGACTAAATGGCAAATGGAGAAATCAGTGTTTTAAGAGTCCAGAAAGAGCACAACCTTATTAGAGGTCTTAGAAGAAGCTCAGAGTATACGTTTTGTAAAGAAAGAGGTAAGAGTGGTGAAATGTCAATTTATGGGTCCCTGGCCAGAAGAATCTCAATTTCAAAAAGTCACTTTCTTTAGCTCGTAATAATTCAGAATCCTCATCTTCTGGGTACTTTTGTCTTTAGCCCAAGGCAAGCATTTGCAGAAAACTGGAGGATTAACCCCAATCCTTCCTTTTTAGCTAAAAGAAGTAGTACATTTTTCTCTGATAGACTTCATTTGACATCTTCCAAAGTTTCAATTCTCATTGGTATCTAGAGCCACTAGTGCCTCATTTTTCTCAGCCACTGGTGCCTCATTTTTCTCACTAAGATATAGAGTACATTATCTCCAGCTATCCTTATCTACTTAATGTACTTCTCAGTGAAATTTATTTTTTATTTAACCCCTTTTTAATCTAGTATCTATTTCTTCTAATTGTGATTAACTCGGAGATGCAACTTTAAAATAATACATCTTTTATGAGGAAAAATTGTCATGTTCTGGGGGCCTGAGAGATATCATGGAGGTAGGGCATTTACCTTGCATGCAGAAGGACAGTGGTTCGAATCCCAGAATCCCATATGGTCCCCTGAGCCTGCCAGAAGTGATTTCTAAGCATAGAGCCAGGAGTAACCCCTGAGCACTGGTGGGTGTAACCCAAAAAACAAAAATATAAAGAAAAAAGAAAAAGAAAAAAAGCCTTGTTCTGATGACATAGAGAGATCTTATGCAAATGAGGTTATAAATGAATAATATTGCTATTTTGAGTGCCACTAGGGGAGAAAGCCAGGAGATCAGAAAAAAGAGATAGAATACTAGTAAATGGCCAGTTTATTTAAGATGTATTTAATGTTTATTATTATTTGATATATACATGTTTAAGAAACATTTAATGCTTATTATTTATTAACAATAATTTGATATATACTTTTGATGAATATGTGTGTATATGTTAAAAGCAAAGATTAAAAGTAGACCAAGTGATTTTTGAAGCTCATCATTGCTGGGATCATGAAAAATTTTAGTCTCTGTATTTTATTATTTACAAAATGAGTAAAGGGGGTGGAAGTATAAATTGTCACATATTTGCTAATTAATGATGTACAAACTTAGTAAAGTTATTTCCTGATTATTCAGTCTGCTCTATCCTACAGAGAGGTTTTGAAATGGCTTCTTTATAATTCTTGTTTTCCCTGGAAAAGAAAGCATATATTTAATCACATGATTTGTGTGAATTTTTAATGTATTTATGAAGATGAAAAATTACTTAGGAATATATAAAAACTATTAATCTACCTGGAAAATATAGCAGCACCCAATTTTAATGACATGTATATACTTTATGGACAGCTTCTCAGTGGTCTTAATAATGTCAGTGGCTTTCTGCTTTACAACAAGAGGAAAGGGCCAGGGAGATAGCATGGATGTAGGGCATTTGCCTTGCATGCAGAAGGATGGTGGTTCGAATCCCAGAATCCCATATGGTCCCCCAAGCCTGCCAGGAGCACTTGCTGAGTGTCGAACCAGGAGTAACCCCTGAGCACTGCCGGGTGTGACCCCAAAACCAAAACCAAACAAAAAAACAAGAGAAAAATATATGCTAATTACCTATAGGAATTTTGTATGGGATCACTGCATGTTTATATATGCTAAGTTATGGCAAAGCTCAATTTTATTCTGTAAATTCAAAATTGTCTTTATACATATGAATTACCTCCTTTAGTGCAAAGACAATTCTTTATTAAAACTTTATTTAAATATCTTTGATGAATAGGCAAGTATTGTGGTTAATTTAAGCTCAGTTAAAATGGTGTGCTGGTTTTGGCTTCCTGTAAGTAATTATCATATTTTTCTTAGTGCTGATTTTAATTTACTCCTCTACCCAAAAGGAGAGAAACTGAAATAGATTAGGCAAAAATCTACAGTGTAATGTTTAATTGATTTAAAGGTATGGGAAAGGAGGCCAGAGAAATAGTACAGTAAGTAGGACACTGCCCTTGCACATAACTGATCATGTTCAATTTCTGGCATTCCATATGTTCTCCAGAACTCCACTAGGAGT
Organism: Suncus etruscus; assembly: GCF_024139225.1. Taxonomy (NCBI): domain Eukaryota; kingdom Metazoa; phylum Chordata; class Mammalia; order Eulipotyphla; family Soricidae; genus Suncus; species Suncus etruscus. Next base: position 100,876,957 of record NC_064852.1, read on the forward strand.
GATACCAGAGTGCAGAGTCAAAAGTAAGCCCTGAACACCTATAGATGTGACCCCAAAACAACAACATAAGGAATATGTGAAAAGAGTACATCATATGTAAATTCAGTGCAACCTAGAATAGTAACTTAGTTTTTTAATGATCCTTAAATATTTTCTTGGGCTCATTTATGTCTCTTTTATAGTCTTTTCTTCTTTGGCATTATATAATTGGACATAATGTTTTAAATATTATTGGTGTAGTCAGCCTTGTTTTTAGAGCCCTTTATGTTTTCAAGGCGGGACATGAAGTACAAATGAAAAAGTTTAAATTTTGTTTTCAAATATAAAAGATTATTATAAAAATGGTATATTAGCAGAAAGAATCAGACAACATATTTTATGACTATACTTTAGCTTTTAAAATATATTTTAAAGCTTTAAGTCCAGTGAATTTCTGGATATTTCCTGGGGCTCTTTGCTATGCTCTGAGTGCCTGATGAGTCTGCCCTTGAGCTGAACATTTTTCGGATAATACTTAAGATCACTGTGTGGAACTAGAGTGAAGGACAGACCTTTTCTTATCCTTTGCTAAAACCAATGTTGGTTAGTCTATCACCCCTTAAAGTAACCATACACTCCATTTTATCCATCTCTCTGTCAAAACATGAGTAAAAATCAATTGTGGTGTATCTAGAAATACTCACTTTTACTTTCTTCTTATGTGCTGATGCAACTATTCAATATTAATTTATTTCATAGTTAGATGGTGGAAGAAATTGAATGGCCTTTTGTGGTATAAAACAAGTTATGTAATCTTGGATAAGTTACAACCTATCTCTTGACATTATTCCTCATAAACAAGATGAGTACGCTTGTTTGGATGAGCACTGTGGCTATCTAAGCTCTTTCACGATTCATTAATGATTATCAAATAGCCATATCTATAAATCAGTTGTAAAGGACCCAAAGAGATAGCACAGCGGGGTTTGCCTTGCAAGCAGCCAATCCAGGACCAAAGGTGGTTGGTTCGAATCCCGGTGTCCCATATGGTCCCCCGTGCCTGCCAGGAGCTATTTCTGAGCAGACAGCCAGGAGTAACCACTGAGCAACGCCGGGTGTGGCCCAAAACCCCCCCCCCCAAAAAAAATCAGTAAAGATTTATGCAAATTGACTTACTTTTATTGCTTTTTAGTGAAGCAAGTTAGGTTTTATTGAATAAATTTTGTAGAAAGATGTGAAAAGAAAATAAAAGAAAAATAGGCTCAAAAGAGAAGATAGGCTTCTCTAGGTGGAAATAAACAAGAGAAAATACAAAGACAAGCAGCGAATAAGACATTTTCAAGAGAGAATACAATCTTGAAGCACGAGCTCTGACATTTTTCTTTATTTGTTTTTGTTTTATAAATTTTAACTGTTACTTAAACCTGAATTGTACAATCTATTCTCTGATTCAACACAACCAGAATTTGTTTTTGAGTTTATTTTCACATTATCCCTTAATTTAGAATATGTTTGAAAATAAAATAATAGATAAAACATTGTATATGCTCTTTAAGAGATTATGAAATGGGGCAAGGGAATAGGCAAAAGGTGCAACAAGAGAGGGCAGAAGGGCATGTGAATTGTAATGTTTTCCCAAAGATGAGACAAAATAAGCAAGATATGGAAGATGTTATAGCTCCTGACTTATTTATGTGTTTATTTTGTTTGGGACCACACTCAATGGTATTCAGGACATACTCCTGACTCCCTGCTCAAGCCTCGTTCCTGGTGGGGTTGGAGAACCAAATGCAGTGCCCGAAATCAAACTCATTTCCACAGTATGAAAAGCTAGCACACTTACCCTTTATTCTATTTCTTCAGCCCCACACCTGGCTTATTTAAATAAAGGAAAACATTTATTTTTATGAAAAATGACATGCCATCCTCATTAAGTACTAACAATATATGATGCATATTGACTGAAGAAATACAGATACAAAATAAATCAGATCCTCATTGAGTTTAAAATAGCATTTTTATAGGAATTATTGGAGTAAAATTTTAAAAAGCTGTTGATATTGTTGTGAAATAGTGAAAAATATTGTTTTATAAATAATATGCATATGTAATATAAACAATATGTATTATTAGTCATTATAAAGTAATAAAGTGTCATCTTGAAATTTAGTACCCATTTTGGATCAATATTGTAATGTTGATCTCATAAGATGCTTTTCACTTATTCATATATTTAATTCCTTTTTGAGAAAAAATTCCTAATACATACAATTTATTTATTTGGTTTAGAAAACTGCTCTGACACCAAAGGCTACCTATATAATTTAATAAGTGGTAGCAAATTCTATTCAAGAAATAACTGCATTGGTAAAAATAACCCTATATGAGTTTTGATTAATTTCTTGCTTTTGCTTTGGCTGGAATGGCAGGGTAAGAAGGCTTGGAAAACCTGGAGTACTGGCCATTTTTCACCATTAATCTTCCATCTAGATCTTTTTCTTAGCTGAAATTATGACATGTGGTGGTGAGACAAGAACTTCCTCTTCATTCTTCTTCACCACCATAAAAAAGACAGACATGAGAGTAATTTTAATAATTTTGTTGCTTTATTTTTTATTTTGGGACCACATCTAGTGACACTAAGAGGTTATTCCTGGTTCTACACTCAGAAATCATTCCTAGCTGGTTCAGGGGACATATGGGTTGTTGAGCATAGATCCTGGTTGGGATGCTTGCAAAGCAGACTCCCTCCCTGATGTACTATAGCTCTAGCCCAGAATGAAATAATTTTTAAATGTTAATAGCTATTAAATGCAAAAAAATAATTATTCTCTATATTTCAAAGTATTTTATTTTAAAATTAGTAAGAAAAACAATGTTCATGATTGGCAGTATATAATGTCATTTAAACATATATAATCTATATGTAGACAAACATGTCAAGACCATATTCATTTTGAGTCTGTAAATGTTATGTGAGGAGAAGAGTCCTTCAGTATTTGATATCATGTTTGTAAACAATAATTATTGTCCATGAGGTTGGAGAATGTATAATCATTATCACTGTTTCAGATAACTACTTTGTATTATCTACAAGAGATTTTGAAACCAGGAAACCTTTATGCTATCAAAAAATTGTAATTTTAAATTCTCAGAAAAATGTTCGTTCCAGTCATAAAATAAAAGCTATAATATCGTTTTTGCAGTTACTTATCTAGTAGCCGGTAAACTCCATATTCACTTTTGGCTCATGTTCAAAAAGAAAAATTAACTTGGAAAGTCAAAATAAGTGTTCATTATTTTTTGCCAGGAAATAGTTTCTATTTCTAAAAAGAGTGGCTTCAAAAGACATGGTATTAGTAAAATGCTTGAAGGAGAGCAGTAGATGATAATAAATCTTTACAGATTGCTGTATATACCAAAAAATAAAGGTGTTATAAAAGATACATCTACATAAGAAAAGTCTTCAAGTAGTATATTATGCTCCACATGGGAGTCTATCATCATTATGTTTTAGCTGAGTTCATTTTTCCAATCTCAAATCAAAGTAAAGATTCGAAGGATGATGATGATGAAGAGGAGGATGATGTCATATTAGGGTGATTCTGTGAATTTGAATAATAAGATTGAATTCAAATATGGCATTTGTGGTTAATATGGAATCTCTCAATGGTTCTTCAGAAGGACAATTACCATATTCTGAGTGACATTACCATTATATTTTTGGGCCGGAGTGGTGGCGCTAAAGGTAAGGCATCTGCCTTGCAAACGCTAGTCTAGGATGGGCTGCTCTTCAATCCCCCAGTGTCCCATATTGTACCCCCACGCCAGGAGCGATTTCTGAGCTCATAGCCATAGTAACCCCTGAGCGTCATTGGGTGTGGCCCAAAAGACAAACAAAACAAAATAAAACAACCAAAACCATTACCGTACATTCTATGGGACATAATACCAAAATCAGATAATTCACAGCCAAATTAAACTCCAGGCATCATCATCATGGACCTCTAAGATGACTCATTGAGCTGTGCTGGGTCCCGTTTACTCCTTTGTTGGTTGTTTGTGTCCGCAAAAAGCTCCTAGAATGAGAAATTGATTCCCATCCCCTTATCCCTTTGTGGGGAGAGATCTTGGTAATATTTATCCGCAGCAAATAATCCACACAGACAGGAAGGTAAAGGGGCAAAAAGGTTGAGTGCGGAGAGTCCTTTGTCAGCCTACTACCAGCTCCAAAAAACACCTTGAGCCAGCCAGAAAGCTTCCAAAAGACCCTGAACACCTCGCTCCCCAACTATTTATTCGGCTCTCAACAGCGCCCCAACTGGAAGGTCAAGGTGGGACAACAGGCAAAGAATAATCTTATGGAAATGTTTTCATATACAACAGAGCTGAACCATAGTATTTGGAATTGTTAGGCCTAGGTCAACTGAATACTGCCAGACACTGAGCTGGGACTGTTCGTAATAATCACCAGGTATAATCATAAAAGAAAACAATAATAAAATGTAAATATTTTTTAAAAAATACTCTAAAAGGTACCAGTATTCTGACCCCTTTCTTCAGGAGGATCTAACTTCAGAACATCTAATTCTATCCACTTCCAAATTATAGGAGAATCTAAAAACATTCCTGGTTTAAAACTCCAATTTATAACTCTAATCAAAGGAATCCAGAACTCAAAGCATAATGATTTGGGAAGCAAACAAATTACTTTGAAAAATGTTTGGCCAAAAAATCAAAGATGACTTGCTTTCCAAACCAGGCCTCAAGTTAATTAATAAAGTGTTTTTGAATTAGTGCTGAAAGAAAAGTTCAAACTCTTAACAAAAGGGCTTCGAACATTATGTTTTAATAAGTCTTCTAATTTCTGAGAGAAAATATTAAGTAAAATTCATACACCAATACCAATTTTTTCAGTCTTCTAGTGTTGCATTTGCTTCTTAAATACTTTTAAAGTTCTAATCACAACAGAAATTTATCTTGTCTACCTTAGAATTGACAGAACGAGTGCAGCTTTGTGCATATTAGCGTTTTCTCTTCCTTTTTATAACCAAGATTTACTGACAAAGATAATGTTCCTTTGTAATATTCCTTTTATCTTTTAGGTATTTAGAGGTTGCTGTTGTCAGCATCTAAAGAGCTAAAAACTAAACCAAAGTTAAAATTCATTTCTCATGATGGAGAGAACTATGCAATGACTATAAGACAGATGTCTTTTGCTTTCAATTTTATTGCATTATAAAATCTCATATAGGAAAGGCTCAACCTGAATCTTTAAACCAGTTTATTTAGTGCATCCATTAACAAGTTGTAGAAGTATTTTCAATTTGCAATGACAGATAGGAGTAACAGTTATATACATTCTACTATTTGAGACAAGATTATAGTGCATTCCCTGGAATGGTTAACATGAATAGTAGTAGAAAAGAAGGCTAAATTATCTATTAAGTTTATATGTCAAAGTGTCTTGCTACAGTGTTACAGAAGACTGAACACCACAACAACGATGGATAGGAACCTCTAGACTAGAACCTAGAGACTCTGTCCTAGATCCTGACCTATAACCTGTGCAAATACCAAGATCGCTAGCTACAGTGGCTTGATTTTCTCACACACAACCGAGGGGAAACTTTCCTGGCGTCACAAAAAAGCCTTTGGGATGGGGTAATGAGTATATATGGAGCCAGGGGTTGATCCCATGATGGTATGCTTCAAGGATGGAGAAACCCTGAATCTCTTAGGCCACGGGAATTCCCTTTCTTCCCCGATGCTTACTGTGCCTATGCAAAAAAAAAAAAAGTGGGGGAACGCCAAACCCTACCACTCCAGCATCCATACTTTTTCTTGTTTTGTTTTGATTTGTTTTGTTAGTTTTTGACTTTATTTTCCTTCTCTTTTTTCTTCCACTTTTTCTTTTTACACTTGTGGTTATTATTTAGAGATTTATTTTTATTTTTATTTGCCGGGTCATTTTTTTTCTTCCATTTTTCTTTCTTTTTTTCTCTCTTTTCTCTCTCTCTCTCTCTCTCTCTTCTTTCTTTTTTTGGTAGTTGTCACCAATTTTTTTTCTCCCCTTTTTCTTATCCTTTTTATCTCCAGTGTCAGTGAAATGGATGCTCAATCTACAAGCTGTAAAGTGGAGACCAGTTTCACTAGCTTACTGGGGGATAGAGGTGTGAAATATGGGATGCATACTGGGAACAGGGGCGGAGGGAGGACAGCACTGGTGGTGGGAATGCCCCCATTCATTGTCACTATGTCCCATAAATGATGCAGTGAAAGATTTGTAATGCACTTTGGTCACAATAAAAATTTTAAAAAACTGCCTTCTACTAAAATATTAATATAAAATTATTGAAAGTTCTATTGAAAGTTTTAATTGGGGAGGTGAATAAAATCTGAAATAACCTAAGACTATCAGCTTAAGGTCAAGAGACAAGTGTCATAGCTTTAAGAGATATCAACTGATAGTTTTATATTAATATTTTCCAGATTTTGTAAACATGTATGCTATATATAAACTACATTAATAAAATTCTCTTATTTTGCTTTTCTGCAAGACCTGACATGCGGAATATTTAAAACTACCAATGTAGTTAAACTGCATTACATTCAGTTGTGATGAATGAAATGCCTTGTGTACAATACTGAGCTATTAATTAGGTCTATTTATTTCAAAATGGGTAGGATGCTAGTTTCTCTGTCTTTTTTTAATTGTCTGTCTCAGCACTGCCAAACACACTCTCAAGCCTTACACTTTTAACTAATAATCAAGTTCCACAAAATTAAACATGAAGTTGTTCTTTAATTAATGGGAAAATGACTTGAAAAATATTCTATACTAAGAAAATATAGTAGAAGAGAGGGCTTATGTACCTAAAACCTTAGTAGAACTTAACAGTGATAGCAAGAGATAAAGTTCTGCCAGAAGTAGTAAAAACTGTGGCCAAAAATACAGCAATGGAAGGATGATATGTAATTTTAAAGCAATCAATGTGCACTCTTATTTGTCTGACATATTTCAGTGACATTTGTCACTGAAAAGTAGGAGGGATTTTATCTGTTTTGTTCTCTCATTTTGGAATCTGGAATAGTGCCTGGAGTATAACAGCTGCTTAAAATGGGGACTAAATGAAGTGTCAGGTGCCCAGAATATGAGCAGTACTTGATGGCTTCCAAGAGTAAGTGAAGGCAGTGAGAGTTCTGCTTGAATGAACTCTCATGTGGTCCTTATACATGAAATACTATATCTTTTTTTGCAATGATATTTGAGGCAGCATGATTTAAAATACTGTCAAAGTTAGGACTCTAGAATAGCAGAAAGTAATGTTCTGTTGTAATATTCCCTGTATCTTTGGGATATTTAAAGGATGCTGATGTTAGTATCAAAAGAGCTACATACCAAACCAAGGTTAAAACCCAATTCTTATGACTGAGAGAGAGAACTTGCAGAAAAGAGTTTATTTGTGTCCTTTCTGAAATTCTGGATCTTCCAATGGACTGCAACCCCAAACAGAAAATCTTTGTAAATTTTCTGAATTTTCTTTGCCATGACTTCTATTCCTGCTATGTTTCTTCTAGAGTTTTCATTGCAAGGGAAGATTGGCTCCCACAACTGCCAGAATAACAGTAGCCGCTGTCTTTGAACAGGACAGACTAAATTTCTGCATTGGTCAGGAAGGGAGAGTAATTGAGGTTTCTTCTGAAAATTGATTCTTATAATATGCAAATAGAACTCATTAAAATATGTGACCATGTGCTTACTTACTTTTTATGTCTTCTGAAATTTTTAATGCTACCTCATTAGCATAGTCAAGCTAATTAATCAGTTAATCAATAATTAGCATTATATAGCCAATTAGCTATTTCTGATTTGTTCTTTATATCAAACGCCCTGGTAATTACTTGCCAAGTTTATATCTTATATATATGTATAAAGTAATATATATAATTTTCTTTATTTGTTCTTGCTCTTTCTATTTGAAATCACCTGTTCCCACATAATGCTGGGCATACTGGGGCCACTTCTGAGATGCTTGGTTGGGATGGATAATTCAATGCTCAGGCCCAGTGATGTGGTACTGCTAAGGCCAGTTATGGGACCTCCTGGGCCAATCCTATTTGTGCTAATGGGACCATGTGGTCCTTGTACATGCAACACTATGTCTTCTTCTTTTTCAAATGTTATTTGAGGCAGTATGATTTACAATACTGCTAAAGTTAGGGTTTTATGCATGTTTTAACACCATTCCCTCCACTAAAGTATAAGTAGGTTTAGTTGCATAAACCAGTACTCAGGCAGTGTTTCCTTGGGTAATATTTGGGTCATTTGCTATTTCCATATACTATTTCTTGTATTTCACATATGAGAGAGATAATTCTGGATCTGTTCGTCTTCTTTTTTCTTTTTCTTTCTTTTTTTTTCTTTCTTTTTTGTTTTTTGGGTCACACCTGGTGACACTCGGGTTACTCCTGGCTCTGCGCTCAGAAATCGCTCCTGGCGGGCTCAGGGGACCATATGGGATGCTGGGATTCAAATCGCTATCTGCTCTGGATCGGCTGCTTGCAGGCAAATGCTCTAACTCTGTGCTATCTCTCCTGCCCCTGTTCCTCTTCTTTTAACTTAGTGCATCATGATATGCTCCAGATCTATCCATGAACAAGAAGTGAGATGATTTAATTTTTCTTATAGCCAAATAATATTCTATAGCATTTATATACATATATGATATGATATGTGCTATATAAGATATGACATACATATATAATAGTTTCATTTTTCTTGGGAACTTGGATTTTTTCCAGATTTTGGATATTGTGACTAGTGCTGCAATAAATATAGGAATGGCAAATACCTTTTCAGAATCATTTTTTAGGCACTTGGGGTAGAAACCTAGATTTCATGGAATTTCAAGTCTTAGTTTTTGTTTAAAAATGTTCATACTGTTTTCCAAGAAGGCTGGATTATTAAATCTTTTTAGAACAGTGGTGGGGAATCTTTCTTTCCACATCACACTAGTTTTGTTGTTATTCTTCTTTTTTTAGGCAAAGCATGCATTATTAGCCCCTGCATGTCCAACTTCTTTTATACATTTTCTTGACTATCAGAGACTGTACAGCACCATTTTCAAAATTAATAAATTAACTAATGTGTCAATGTTATCATGAAGGCCTTTCATAGAAGAATGTAGTTTTTGTTAAGCTTTATAGATATTTTTTTTAGTTGAGTTATACCCACTGGTGGCTAGGACTTAATCCTGACTTTCTGATCAAGGATCATTTTTGGTGGTGTTTGGAGGGATGATTTGCAATTCTACGGATACCACTGGGATCAGTCATGAGCAAAAAGGAAAATACCTTCACTCATATCTCTTCATACTAAAAACAACAGGATTTTTAAAGTTGTAATAGGAAATTATCTTCTTAACTTTCTTTCCTCTATAAATAAGATGAAATCTTCAGTAACTTATAAAGACTAGTAAATGCTTTGTGAACCTAGCAATATTCTTGATACTAGGGGCTGGAGTAATAGTACAGAGGGCCAAGCATCGGCCTTGTACACAGCCAACTGAATTTCATTCCCAGCACTCCATTTGGTCCCTTGAAAACAGAAATAGTAGTAAACACTGGAAGTCGCCAGATGTGACCACTTTCCCCACATTTTTATGAGTCTAGACCAAGAGATAAAAGGCAAATGAGAGAACTGTGTTGGAGTTCACAGTGTTTAACAGTGAATTTTGTTTAATAGGTTCTAGTTTAATAAACATATTAAAAATGATTCTCAATAAAAGCCACATGTCTGTAATAAAAATAGATTGATTAGTTTACCTGGTATAATACAAGTTCAAAGTTCACTCACAACAATTCATACAGGATACAACCAAAAATATTAGAAATAAGACGCAAAAACAACATTGAAGGTATTTGTTTTCTTTGAGAGCTACATGTAGTTTGTAATCTTTACATTTCTGCATCATTTGTGTTTGATCTGCTAGAGTTTTGGAGATTGAACGAGAAGCCAGAGAAAGTAAGAGTACAAGAGGCAAAAAGATAAGGCCAAGGAGGTTGAGAGAAAATGAGGTTGAGAACACAAATTCGGCGGGTGAGAAAACATTTAATATCTGACCACTAGATGGCGATGAAATGTAAAGTGCTTTCTCGACTTTTTTTTTTTTTTTTTAAACAAGCTATTTGCTGATTTGTATTAGGTACCATAGAGTGAGGCGAGGATGAAGCCGAGAGGATACTGCAGAGGTTTCTGGTGGATGTGTGGATGTGTGCGTGTGTGTGTGTGTGTTTGGGGACGTGTGTCCTGCCCCAGTGAGACTGCAGCCTTGTAAATACTCTTCACCTTTGGCGAGAAGGGATCTGAACAATTGCAACCGAAGGCACGTTGTTATATCCTCTGGTCTTTGGGAGATGCTATGCTGCTCCACATTGCAGATGGGTAATTTTCCTTTTGATCAGGTAAGCCATCTGGTTGTTTCGTTGCAATTTGAGGCATATTCGTTCCAGGTATTCTGTTAGATAAGGGGCCCAGAGATGGACAGTTAAGGTAGAGCAGGAAGTCTTTTTTTTTTTTTTTTTTTTTGGTAGGAGAATTCTAAGCAACTATCCCCCTCCTCCCTCTTCTTTTCCCTCTCTCCTCCCCTCCCCTCCCCCTTCCTCTCCACCTTCCACGAACTGAAATCAGGTTTGTTTTTTGCAGCTCAGCATTTTGATCCAAGATGGGTTTCTTTGGCCTGAAATAGCTTGGAAGCTGACCAGTTCTTGCCTTTGCTTGCCTTCATCCTATTCAAGGTCTCCTTTGGAAGCCCCCCCCCCCTCCTGGTTCGCCGGGTGCTTTAGAACTTGCACAAGCTAGCGAAGAATAGAGGTCATATTGTTCCGAGGGATGGAACAAAAATTAGATCTTAGTGGTAACCCCGCAGGAAGGGAGGAAGGCATCGGGACCGCTGCTGAAGCCTAGCAATGCAGGGATGTTCAGCTTCCTCGGGCAGAAACTGGGCTTTTGGGGGGAGAAAGGGACGAAGATGTATGACCCCTAACTCTCGCCCAATCACACTGAAAAAGGAGCTCGGAGGAGGTGGGAAAGAATCCCCTCTTCAGTAGAATGCCAGGTGGAAGATTGAGTAAGTTTTAAATAGACAGAGGTCATGATCGGCAATGATACTGCAGAGGTTCTTGGTTTCCCCCAGTGTCAACCGTCTTGCTTTTCCAAATAGCACAAGAAATGTCCATGGGTGTTTTTGGAGGCTTGTCCAAATGTCTTTGGCCTTAGCTTTCATAGATTCCCTCTCTCCTACCTGTTTGAGGTATGTGTGGAAAGCCCCTCTACCCTCAACCTCTCTCTCTCTCTCTCTCTCTCTCTCTCTCTCTCTCTCTCTCTCTCTCTCTCTCTCTCTCTCTCTCTCTCTCTCTCTCTCTCTCTCTCCTTCTGTTACTTAACTGACAGCTGTCACTTCTTTTCCACAAATCAGTCCAAAATGAGCGGTGGTAGGTGATTTTTCAAGTGTCTGTTGAATCAACCAAAGCTCCTGCTCTGTCCATATGTGCATGTGACTGAATATTTCTGAGCTGCAGTATCAAACTTCCAAATTACCAAATGCTGCTGTCAAGATCCTAAAATGTGGTTGCTTCATGTAGAGATTTACAAGTTCACATGGTATTTCTAATGTGCTAGGAGAGTATATTTACAGAATATATTTCTCCAAAAGACTCTTTAAATCAGATCCCCACAAATGATGCCAAACAGAAATAGGAAAATTCCATACTGAGGTTATGCATGATGCCTGCTTTAGTTTCTCCTGTCCAGAGGGTATCTTACCTTTCTATTTGCTGCAGGACCTTGGCAGGCCTGGATGATGTAACTTGGACAATCCACATGTTCACCAATATCTGACACTTTTTTTGGAAGCAGGATAACTCTGGTGGGAAAACTCCTATAAACCCCCGATTTATGGTTGTATTTCTTAAGCCCTGGCATCCCGCTTACAGGAGAAGGGTTGCATTTTAGGCCTTCCTCCACAAAGCTCCTGAAGAGATTTTTAGATGGTGTCTATTTTAGGAACATAATGTGTAGACAGGAATGGATGGCCACAGAGATTTACTGGAAAACAATTTCGTGGAAAGGGTGAGGTAACATTATAAACCACGAGAATAGAGCCCAAGTGGCTGGTTATAGCACTTGAACCTGGCAATGGAATTAGTTTTCAATAAACTCTTTGCAACTCCTTTTTATGGTTTGTTTCCCTACTGGTTTCACATTTTTTTCCAGATTTTTCTTTGGGCAGCCAGTACACTAGAAAGCCCATACCGTTAAAATAAATTTAAAAAAATGCTTTGGATTCTGCTACCTATACTAAAAATCCTATTTACATAGCTATCCCTTGCTGAGAGATTTAGTAGAGCCTTGTTTATTAGGACAATTTCCCTTTAAGGCATGGTCTCGAGCCTTAAGAGGGAATGGGAAGGCACAATTGGAGGCCTAATTAATTATACAGTATCCAAGAGGGCACTGGGGATCTCAGCCAGGATCCTGCATTACCAACCAGAGATATCAGATATAAAGGGGTAGACCAGAGACCCAGACGTTAACTCCCTTGCTAATAACACACAGTATGGAAATTCCAGAATCTCATAGAAAGATCCTGTAGGGAACATTTTATCTCTTCGAATTAAGGGAACCAGAGAACGATTCTGAGAGGGGACACACTGGAATGCCTTCTTTTGGTGTGCTGACAAAAAATGGAGGAAATCTGGGGGTTGTTTGGTGCTACTGCTATACTGTTACATGTCAAACTCTTAGAGAGGCCCAAACCCCTCACTTCGGCCCTCAAATACCTGAAGTTTAAGGTCTCATTCTTTCAGTTTCCTTGGAAGGGGGAGGGGAAGAGAAACAGATTTTAGGGAGGGTGGAGTTCTGCAATTTGATGCCTTTGTAGTCTTCCACCTCTGGCTCTATGGGGTTTTGTATTGTGCAGCAATTATGTCCCTTTGAAAGTCTGATTAGGCAATTCAGCATGTTTCACAGCTCTGTTCTGATTTTGCTCGCTTTAGACAGAGTTGGGGAAGAGATTTATTCTCAGAGCAATTGTGATGAGAAAAAACCCCACACAACTGAGTCATATTTTTTAAATATTTTTTATTGTGACCAACGTGAATTACAAGTCTTTCACAGAAATATTTATGGTACATACTGACATTGAATCAGAGGTATTCCCACCACCAGTGTTGTTCTCCCTCCAACCCTGTTCCCAGCATCTCTCTCCTTTACCCCTCCGGACTGGTAGTATAACTGGTCCCCTCTGTGTATAGCTTGTTGAAAATTGGGCATTGATTCTGTTGTCGTTGACTTTGAGTTTGGTGTTTATATTTTGAAACAGTCCTTAACTGTGTTTTCCTAACTTTATCCATGTCCATGTTGCCAAGTTTCACATTTCTTAATTCTTTTATTTAACAGAATGTACTGTATTTACTCTGTGTCAGTGATTGCTCCAAACGTTTTATATTTTCTTATTTAATTCTATGCGATTGGTACTACTATTAATCACTAATTTATGGATGAGATAACTAAGACACAATGACACAAAATTAACTTGCAGAAAATTTCAGAGCCTAAACATGATGCCAGAAAGTGTGATTTTGAGCTTTTGATTATTTGTCTATTACCTATGTGATTGCAAAGCCAAGTGTTAGCACAAAAAGTCAGGGCTTAGTTTGACAGGATATGCACAAGTCAATCTACTGGCTTGGTTGCACCAGTCCAAGCAGTTATGTATATGTAATTCATCGACTTTTTTACATGCCAGTATTTGAAATTACTTTGGTTTAGGATGATTTCCTAAATCTACTCTATTAATTTACTAGGGACCAGAGCATTAATATAGGAGTTAAGGAGCTTGCCTTGCATTTAGTTGATCCAGATTCAAACCTGGCACCACATATACTGGATCCCTAACCCCTTCCAGAAATAGATTTTGAGAACAGAGACAGGAGTTTAAAAAAAAAAAAACTAAACTAAACTAATTTATTTATTAAAATATGATGTCTTCCCCTCTCTGAGTACCTGGAAATGAACAATAAAGCAAAATTCTTGCCTTCATGTGCTTCCAGTCTAATAAAATTAAACCATAGATATATTTATCTTAGGTGAAATAACAGTATTTGAAGAGAAGTCTAGTCGATGCCAGTGAGAAGGGAAGTCTGATTCCCTGTGTTACCTTTGTTTCTTCCCTTCTGTCAGGCTATTCTGCAAAAGTGCACACATGTTCTCTGATAAAAACTAAATTAGGAGAAAGAAATAAGAAGAATTATATGGAGGTACAAGGGAAAACTGATGCTAAGTAAATGAGAAAGATTGATGGACAGAAAAAAAATGAGAGAAAACACAAAGGTCACAAAGCACTTAGTTGGTAAAGGGTATGAAGAAAGATCCCTTCCTGTAAGCCATCCAGAGAGATGAAACAGTAGGAACTAGGTCATAGCAGGGACCAGTTGGATAGATCTGTGGAGTCTTGTTAAGTGTGCTAGGACTCAAGTATAGATTAAAAAAAGTTAAAAGACAAAAACAAAAACGAAACAAGAGCAGTATCAAATACATTTCAATTTAATGTGACATATTACTAGGTTTTTTAAAAAGGACTATATTTCTTTGAATTTGTGAAGTTCTGTAAAAAATTCTTTAGTACCTAGAATGCAGTATACTTGACTCAAAATATTCAGAAGATTCAAATTGATGTATTAGATTATGCCTCAGTAAGATTGTTAAATTTCAGTATACTATTAGTTAAATCATTCTTATGTGTATTTAAGGCCTCTCCTCTGAATGAGTACTTTCAGGAGGTACAGAAACAAATATACATTCCTTAGAGAAGTGAGGATACAATGGGTACTCAGTATTTAAAGAAAGCAATTTTTTGGAAAGTGAATTAATATGATTGTGATTTTATAGAAATAGTAACATGGAAAATATAGACATAAGCTTTTATTTTTATCTATAGTTAATCACTATTACTTCTTTTGCATCTTACTGATTTATTTATGATTTCCTGGTTGTTTTCTCGATTACCTACCAACATTGAGAGTAACTAGCAAAATGTTAGTTTCTCTTTCAATTTAAATACAACTTTTTTCTTAGTTTATCTCTTTAAGTTGACAAAAGTTTATTTTTTTTCCCATTGAGCAACCTTCAACATTGGCTTTAAGTTTGATAAAGTATCTGTAAGTTTTAGCTTTCATTTTCTTTCGTTTAGTTAATTTTTAGTATCATATAGAAATCATTGCCTAATTGAAAATCCATGAAATTTCTATCTATTTTTTATGGTTTATAAACTATATCCCTAAATGTTTGTATATACTGTGAAGTAGGGGTCTAATTTCTTTCTTTTGCGTGTTGATATCCAGTTGTCCCAGCATGATGTGCTGAAATGACTGCTTTTACCACTTAATTATCTTGTTAATCTTGTTAGCTGTGCCACAGTTACATGCATCTATATTTTTATTCTCAAGTATTTTATGCATTTTGTTAGAAATGACATTTTTCTTTAAGAATAAAGAAGATGTGAGTTTTTTTCCAGAGAATTCCTTAACTTGAATATATAAAAAAATTGATGCATCTGTTAACATCACTTTTGAATCTAACCTCAAGTTGTATGCTTTTGTATATATTGAAAGTATATTTTTTTAATTTTCACTGTACTGGAAATATAAGAAGATAATGATTCAGTAATAAGTTGCTATTTGGTGGGAAAGATTATTAGTGATTTTAAATAAATCACTACTACAAGTTCATGTTCTCTGGAACTTATGTAAATATACTATCTATGTTCTGTATTTTCTATGTTTCTAGTTTGCTTTTGTCTCATAAACCATATTGGTGGAGAGATTTGGGGGATGTTAAACTTGAAATAGAGGTGTGCCATTCAGAAGGACTGAGATATTAGAATTAAACCCAATACATTAAATAGAAATTTATTTCTCACAATTCTGGAGGCTCTGAATCCAAAATCAGGGTATCTGCAGGTTTGTTTATTTCTCTTGTTGATTGAGCCATAGTGTCCTTCACATTATTTTTCCTCTATGTATATGCATCATTGATGTCTCTTCTTGAATTAAAATGTCTTCTTATATAAAGACAACAGTCAAATTTTAAAAAGGGCCACATTGACAGTCTTACTTTAACTTAATAACTCCTTAAATGCCCTGTCTCCAAATGCAATCACACTGTTGGTATTCAGGATTTAGTTAGAATTTAGTTAGTGTGAAAACTCTGAAAGTGTCACATCAGTTTTTTTTTTAAGAAAGTAGTTTTCTTTGGTTACATGTATGACTGCTAAAATGAGCAACAAAGAAGACTGAAACAAAAGTTTTTGTTGGTAATAAAACTACTGTTGTCATACTAATGATAGAACATCATAATTCCTGCTCTCCTCTCACTGAATATTAAGTTATCTGTGCATTTGTTAAAAACTCAGTAAAATAATCATTAGCTTTGTATTTAAAGAGGCAACAAGATGAAGCAAAATGGTGGTCATCCTTATTCTGTTCAAATTTATAATCTATGCAAAGTATGTCAATAAAACAACTGACATTGAGTTAGGTCAAATTATAACAAAGTTATGACTTGGAAAGTTATTAATTATAATTCACAGAGTTTAACAATAGCTCAAATCTAAAGAAGAAATAATAATCAGATACTCCAATCATTTTTGAATGACAAATCTCTAATAATCTACCATGAATAAAATTTTCAAATTTGTTTTTATTTTGTTTTTATGGTGGGGCTGGATTTTATTGTTTTTGTTTTTTCGTTTTTACTTT
Organism: Suncus etruscus; assembly: GCF_024139225.1. NCBI lineage: Eukaryota > Metazoa > Chordata > Mammalia > Eulipotyphla > Soricidae > Suncus > Suncus etruscus. Next base: position 100,893,757 of record NC_064852.1, read on the forward strand.
CATTCTGAGTAAAGTTTAGATCCCCAGGAAGTGAGTGTAGATTTCCAGAAAGTGATTTTTTTAGGTTTCTGGGTTTGAGTTAGGAATCTGATATCTTGATTCATATAGTTAAGAATGGATTAAATTTTGGATTGACAGTAGTTGGATGGGAATAGTTTGATGCTAATACCTTTACAGAAATAGAAATCACACAAAATTTTAAACAATTTAAGACACATAATACATAGTGTTAGAATAATGAATAATGGTTAGGTAGGTACAATCAATTCAAATAATGAAGAATTATAGTGCCATCAATTATTTTTAAAGAAATAATTGGGAAAAAAAAGAAAAGAAAAATGTGATTTAAAAAATAAAGAAAAATGTGATTTTTTAAACAAAACTGGGAAGAACATGATAATTATCACTGCTATATGGAGCATAATTCCTATTTTTCTCTTTATAAAAACAGGATACTGAATGTTATTTATCTTATAACAAAAATAATGAAAACAACTTTAAAATTTCTAATAAAACAAAAATTATAGTATTAAAGAAAAACATAATATGATTACTAAGGCTCTATATAAGTAAATTTTCAGTATTGTTCATTTAATAGTTTTGTACAAATTTTCCAAAATAAGTATGTATTGGTTTGAAACTAAGAAGCAGGGGTTGGGGTAGATGCAAAAATATAAGAACTAAAATAAATTTAATTACTTTATGTGGAATAATGTAAATTTATTTTATAGAAATGATTTATTATATCTATAATCAAGTAGTAAACTCAATGTAAGGTTATTTCAAAAAGAGATGAATGTTAGAATGTTTCAAACTCATAAACCCTCTATAATAAAATTATAGTAATTAAAAATAATCTTTAGGAAGGAATCTAAGTAGATTTAATTTTGAATTGTCAAAGGTATATCATTCTTAAAATTGTATGACTTGGTAATACAACTGCTTTCTTCATAATTCAGCAAAATGTTAAATAAAAAATCATATTTGCAGTGTCAGCTACTTGCAATGAATTATTTTTTAGTCTTCAGATTGAGAAATTAAAACAAATACAATGACACAGTTTGTAAATAAATATTTTCAACAACTGGTAATAAAGGTCAGCAAATTAACAAAAATTGAGTTATAGGCTCATCCAGGGAGTGATGACAAGAGTCAATAGTGTTTGTACAGCCAATGGTAAAGCAATGAGTTTATCATTAATGTAAATTGCTTTAGGGAATGTGAAATAATTCTATTGAGAAGTAGTGAGGGATCTGTGTTAGAAGAACAGAGGATTAATGAACAATCTAAGATAAAAACATGTAGGCTATTTTAAGCAAATGCTAATAATTAGAAAAATTTTAGGAGAAATATTGAGTAAAAAAACTAGATCAAAGGTTTCCAATTATATATTCAAAGAGGAGGGAACGCTAATAAAATTTTGTTACCTAAAATAATTTAATCTTAGAAATTCAGTGGATTTAAAAATCCTGGAAAGAGTTGCTTTGAGCCTTGACAAATACTACCAGGCAGCAGTTTTGATACTACCTGGAATGTGATATGCCATTTTAAAAGGCTGGTGGTATTTTAGGCTATGAATGTCAGTCAGTGTGTTGGTACAAAACCAAAGAGGCAACAGATTGGTTTCTTGTCTAGAATACCATAGTTTCAGTGCAGTGTTGGTTTGGCGTTTCAGGTTTCCAGTGATTTGAGTAGTCTAGACTCTAGAAAATTGCATACCAATGTGTAAGGCATTTAGAGGATTATAGATCAACCTGTATGAATGAAGATTGCCCTTTGAACAAATTCTACAAATGAAATTTTAACATACTTAAAAGTTAAATAGAATTTAATAAGAAAAAAAGGATGGTGGTCTCCTCAACTAAACCTCTAAGGAGTAATAAGAATGGAATATCATTTTCTTTTCTCTGGGTCAATCCTTACCGTGTATTTCATAATTGTCATTTTTGTTATTCTATTTTATTTTATCCTTTTTTTGGAGGATGCTTTATTTTATTCATAAACCTCCCTCACTTATTAAAATATATGCAGAATCTTATTCTTTGATATAGGTACATAAAAGAATCCAGTCAAAAAAACAAAACATTTATTGACATGATTTCAGTAGTAATTTTTAAAGTGTGGTTGATAGATTTTAAAATCCCTTAAATTCCATAGAGTCCACATGTTTAAAACTCTTCATAATAATATGTATTTATAGTCAAAATTCTTTGCTTTGTTGATACCTGCCCTGATGGGGCATGGTCAAGTAAAGCTTCAATTTTTGACACTTATTGAAACAGTGACCTCAAATTTCATGGGTAGCCATTAAATTCTTCACTGCCATACATTTCCAGTAGAATGAAGCAAAATAAAATAAATAGCTAAATTAAAACATTTATAAGGAAATGTCTTTGATGAAGCACTAAAAATATTACATTTTGGGGCCGGCGAGGTGGCGCTAGAGGTAAGGTGTCTGCCTTGCAAGCCTAAGCCAAGGAAGGACCGTGGTTCAATCCCCTGGTGTCCCATTTGGTCCCCCCAAGCCAGGGGCGATTTCTGAGTGCTTAGTCAGGAGTAACCCCTGAGCATCAAACGGGTGTGACCAAAAAACCAAAAAAAAAAAGAAAAAAAAAAGAAAAATATTACATTTTATTTAAACACACAAGCTCTCTCTCTCTCTCGCTCTCTCTCTCTCTCTTTCTCTCTTTTTAACATTTTGTGGACTGAATGGAAACTACAGGAAGAAAATCTGCCACTTGCTAAAATATGAAGACAGCTAACTAAAAAATAAGTGTTAGCACTGAGTAACAAACTGAACTAGAAGTTTTTTCCATTGTATAGCTTTTACTTGCAAGAATGATTGACAGAAAAATTGTGGTTATTCAAACTTGGATATCTGGCAGATGATCTTTCGAAAGTAAATAAAGTGAGCATGTTGTTTCAAGAAAAGTAACTGACATTATTTGTTCCCATTGACAATATTTGAATTTTCAAGAGAGAATTCGAATTTTGGGAAACTTGTATCTGCAACCATGGCATCAACAGCTTTTCAAAACTTAAAAGGAATTTTCTGATATGACTAGCAATGCTGCTACCAGATGGTAGCATAAAATTGGTAAAATATTTCAATTATCTGAATAATTCTATCAATCTATGTTTTACACATGAATAGTTGATACGAAAACAAAATTATACATGGGTTATTGATCTCTTCAAAATGAAAAATCAACCAGTATATAAGAATGTTTTTGATGTATTTTCAAATTCTACTTGTCAAATTTTGATAGATTATCAAAGAAAATATTCACAAATATGTGAAAGTTCATTTAGTTTAATCAAGTATATATTTATGAGAGGTCACATTGACTAGACTCAAATATAAATTTTTTCTTATTAAAAAATTGAAGAAAATTAAAAGATATAGACATTGGTATTAAATATATTTATAATTTTATGAAATGACATCATACAATGAGTTTTAAGGCTAATAATTTTATCCAAAATATGACCTTGTTAGCACAGTATGATGGATAGAGTAAATGTTTTTCATATCACACTAGCATTGTTTCCAATACTACAACATACCCTGAGTATATCATCAGTTTTTTTTTCCGTTTATTCTAGTAAAAAATGGGGCCAGAGCGCTAGTACAGCAGTTAGGGCACATGGCTTGCATGTAGTCTACCCAGGTTTGATGTGACCCCTGTGCTCCTCAAGAAAAATTTCATAGTGTAGACTCATAAGTAACTCCTGAACACTGCTAGTTATGTCCTAAAAAAGCAAAAGGAAGGAAGGAAGGAAGGAAGGAAGGAAGGAAGGAAGGAAGGAAGGAAGGAAGGAAGGAAGGAAGGAAGGAAGGAAGGAAAGGGAGGGAGGGAGGGAGGGAGGGAGGGAGGGAGGGAGGGAGGAAGGGAGGAAGGAAGGAGGGAAAAAGGAATGGAGGAGGGAAGGGAGGAAGGAAAGGAAGGAAAGGAAGGAAGGGAGGGAGGAAGAAAGGGAGGAGAAGGGAGGGAGGGAAAGAAGGGAGGAAGGAAGGGGGAGGGGCTGAGGGAAGGAAGAAAGGAAGAAGAGAAGGAAGGAAGGAAGGGTGGGAGGAAGGTAAGAAAGAAAGGAAGGGAGGGAAGAGTGAAGGGAACAAAGGGAGGAAGGAAGGAAAGGGAGAGAAAAGGAAGGGAGGAAGGAAAGGGATGGAGGAAGGAAAGAAAGGGAGGAAGGAAGGGAGGGAGGAAGGAAAGGGTTGGAGAAAGGAAGGGAGGAAGAAAAGGGAGGGAGGGAGGAAGGAAAGGGATGGAGGAAGGAAGGCAGAAAAGAAGGAAGGCAGGAGAAAGGAAGGAAAGAAGGAGGGGGAGAAAAGGGAGGGAGGGAGGAAGGAAGGAGAGGAGGTAGGAAGGAACGGAGGAAGGAAGGAAGGAAGGAAGGAAGGAAGGAAGGAAGGAAGGAAGGAAGGAAGGAAGGAAGGAAGGAAGGAAGGAAGGAAGGAAGGAAAGGGAGGGAGGGAGGGAGGAAGGGAGAGAGAAAGGAAGGAGGGGGAGGGAGAAAAGGGAGGAAGGAAGGGAGGGGGAGTGAGAAAGGGGAGGGAGGGAGAAAGGAAAGAGGGAAGGAAGGAGGGAAGGAAGGAAGAAAAAAGTTGTAAAGAGAATCAGATATAAAAAATAAGTGCTCTGTTACTCTTTATTTTTAATCTTTATTTAAACATCTTTTTTTAGAAACATGACTGCAGTTGGGTTTCAGTCACCAGTGCAACTGTTACTCTTTTTTTGGGCTTTTCTCAACAAGACAAGAATTTTCTAATACCCAGCTCCCCCTCCTTCAAGGTTTAAAACTGTAGATTCTGGTTTGGGATAAAAACAAACAAAAACAAAAAACAAACAAAAACAAAAAACAAAAAAAAAAACTCAACTCTGGCTTCTCTTCAAATTGTGTAAATCTTTCACCTTTTACTAAAAAGACCAACCTCTTCGGGATGGCTAGATTACATATCAGTTTTATCTCTTTCTTATGGCCTATCTACCCTACCATTAGTGCTGCAGAATTAATTGCATTTTTTTCTGACTATCTGAAGCTGTTTCTCTCTAAGCTGCTGCTTTTCTGTTTGAAAAGCAATGATCTTTATCCAAGAATGATTCATTTCCCTTTTCTGCTTGGCAATGTCTAGTATAGACTTCAATCATACCACTTTACTATGCTAATTTCTTTGCTTTCCTCTGATACTTTATCTCTTTGCAATATACTGCACTCTTGATTGATGCAAGTATCAGCTGTGCTGCCTTGTTCAGTTTTGGATTCATACACAAAGTATATGCTAATTAAATGAAAATGAAACAAAACAAAAATTTTAGGATAACATTTAACATCTGAAAATGAAGATTTCATTTTTAGATCTTTTAAAATTATTTACAGAAAGTTTATCTAAACACTACTTCCATAAAAATATATTTAAGTACAAAAATTAATATTTGTTTTATTTTCTATATAAATTTCAAACTCTTTTTATTTTATTTTTTTGAAGGTAATATATATATATTTATATAAAAAATAACCAAGGTTTTGTGCTTTTTGTATTTTTGTTTTTTCCCTCCTGCCCTGGCACAGTAAATATTGGGGTCATTCGAAAAGAAGTTCACTTGGCCTAAGAGATATGGGGTTTCTCCGTCCTTGGAGCATACTGTCATGGGATCAACTCAAGACTTTGCTCAGGATCTTTTACTTTCCCGATAGTGTTTTTTTTTTTTTTTTTTTTTTTTTTTTTGGTGTGTGGAAGACTTCTGCTCTGTGTTTAGAGGTCAAAACTCTTTTTATTATTAGACAAAGACACATACTACTTTTTGAAGTCATTCTGAACATCTTTTTATATCTTTAGAATTATGAGTTATTTAAAGCGTGAGAAACTTAGTAGTTCCCCTTATTTTGTCAATTAATATATACATACTAATGGAATAAATAGAAAGAAAAAAATAGTATTACAATCTCACAATGTTTTTATCTTTGTCCCTACAATAATAATAATTGGTATGGTATTTCACATTTTAATGTTTTTCTACATTACTTAATTTTTTGCATAACGTGATTCTAAGAGATTTTATTTTATATATATTTGATTATAAGATGCTATTAGAAATAATTAAAAAGAATTTTAATAGCTTCAAAATAGCCTATCACAAAAATCACATTCTTTTAGTATAATATCTATCTAATATCTGGGTTATATTTAAATTATTTATCCTGACTGCTCAGTCTGATAAACAATTAGAGAGATCCAATACCCAACAATATAGTTTTTTTTATTATTTTAGAATTCATACTTACTGAAAAGAAGTGTTAAGAAATTTTAATTAGGGGCTGGAGAGATAGCACAGTGGTAGGGCGTTTGCTTTGCATATAGCTGATCCAGGACAGATGGTGGTTCGAATTCCAACATCTCATATGGTCCCCCGTGCCTGCCAGGAGCAATTTCTGAGCACAACACCAGAAATACCCCTAAGCGCTGCTGGGTGTGACCCCCCAAAAAAAGAAATTTTAATTAACCAACTGAATAAAGAAATGCATAATGCAATGCAGTATACATAGATCGTTGCTACTTTTAATGTGTTTGTGGACATGGGACATCTTTCTACTTATTTATAGTAGTATGTACAAGTCAGCAGGTAATGCAAAAGTTGTAGTTAAATAATATTGGAATTTCAAGAATGACTTACTAGTTGTTTTGAAAAAATGCCAGTAGGTAAAGGACTTAATAGTCTATTTGCAAGCAAATTTGAGTCCACATTCATTTATGAAATAGTTTAGGGAATTGAAAGAATAATAAGTATTTTATTAAAAATACAGATAAAATATATAAATAGTAAATAGTATAGCCTAATGAAAAACATTATGAAGGCTTGGAGTGAAAGTACAACACATTTGCCTTGCATGCGACTAACTCAGGTTTGATCTCTGGCATCCCATATGGTTCCAGAGCCCGCCAGGCTTGATTCTTGAGAGCAGCGTCAGGAGTAACCCTTGAGCACCACCATGTGTGGCCCAGAAAAGAAAGCAAAAGCATTATGAATAGTAATATTTATTGAATACAGTGTTCCTTTCAAGTTTAACATCACTCAATTCTGTTAGAAGTTTATCCTTTGGTGTCCAATAGCCACAGTGAATTGGACTCTTCAGACATTAGACCTCTACTGTGACCATGGTGATGTTTTATCAGTAGAGGGCACTGAAGCAACTACAAAAGAAAGGTAGTTCTCTCCATTTGATTTTTAATTTGTTCCTTTTGCATAGTCCATAGAGGTTGTGTGTGTGTGTGGGGGGTGAGTGTGCATGGTGTGGGGGGTGTGGTGTGGTAGGAACATAGGATATTATTTTCCATGTGCCTGAAGACACTAGTTAGGTGTCTTCAGAGACCAGACAAGAAACCAATGATGACCTTTATAGCTCTCCCAACACACAGTTCTGAACTCATATCCTTAGCCATGACCCTGCAGATCCATCTGCCAGCTTTGGTTATCTGAGTCTTGGTCAATCTGAGTCACTGATCCTGATCTCTTGACAACTGTAGCCAATGTTGGCTTGGAATACGAATAAAAGCTTTGAATTAAATCTTTTCAGTTAAGTATGATCCTGAAGCCATGGCTAGCATCTTCCTTGTTTATCCTCTTTAGGTGCTACAACTCATCCCTAGGGTAGCCTAAAGGTTTTTCTTGCATTGTATTCTCATTTATTTAAAATCTTTCCATATTTAGGGGCCAGTGCAGTGGCGCTATGTTGGTGTACCTGAGACCCTGGATTTGGGTGTAGATACCTAAGACCCACCCATTTCTGGGAGGGGTCTTGGGAACCAGATATTAGGTGTAACCTTACCTGCAAGACCAATTCTACAGCGCTAAAGGTAAGGTGTCTGCCTTGCCAGAGCTAGCCTATAACGGACCTCGGTTAGATCCCCCAGCGCCCGGTGTCCCATATGGTCCCCCAAGCCACGAGCGACTTCTGAGCACATAGCCAGGAGTAACCCCTGAGAGTCACCGGATGTGGTCCCCCCCCAAAAAAAACTTTCCATATTTAAATTAGTATATATTTTGTATCTTCTGATTAGATCTTTTGCTACAAATCCCTTTACTCAGTTGTTATTATTATGTTTTAAAATCTCTTTAGTTTTTAATGATATGTCTAAATTTTATGTCACTATCCACAGAGAAAGACTGAATAAATATGACATTTGAGTTTCATTTGCCCTCAATGGAATACAGCTTTTTCTCTGGTGAATATGGATATTGTTTAGCATTTCTATTTGGAGATAAAAGTTATTCATTGACTAAATGCCATATGCTTTATTGATTTCCAGTTTGAGTATTTGGTTGTTTTCATGTTGAAATAGCCATATAATAGATTATTGTAGGATTGATTTTAGTTTTTGCTAATTTAAACCAAATGAAATTAACTTAAGCTATTTTAATATGGGTATATATATGATGGGTACTTTAATTCTAAGTGTTTCAACAAAGTGTAACTATTGTTAAGATATGAGACCCAGAGTTCATTAAACTATTGGTTATTGGCCATTTTGTTTTTAAGTCTAATACCAGTCTTGATTTATATTCAGACCTAGTATTCATTCTTTTTGTTTTGTTTTTGGGCCACACCTGTTAGCATTTAGTGGATACTCCTGGCTCTGTGCTTTGAAATCAACTCCTGGCAGGCTCAGGCGACCATATGTGATGCGGGAATCAAACCCTGGTCTGTCCCGAGATTGGCCGCTTGCAAGGCAAATGCCCTACCACTGTGCTACCATTCCAGCCAAGCATTCATCCTTTATTAACTAAGTAGAGGGAGGGGGATCTTTCAAAACATGATCTGAAGGCCCACATGACCCCTACTGAGATTCTCAGGCAACTGGGGGTGGTAGTTTATTGGTGATATTGTTGACCTTCATGAATGAATATTACAATTCTTGGTGGACCACATGGTGCCAGAGATTGAACTGGGGATGGCTACATGCAAGTTAAATGCCTTAGCCCTGTACTGTCTTTCTGGCCCTGGGCCCTCATTTTTTCCCCACTGTATTAGCCCTTGATCAAGAAAGGGAAATTTTAGATAAAACTTAAAATAATGTTTATGGTTTATTTGATTTGAAAGTCACAATAGCAGTGTTCGGGGAAGTGTACCTGGTTTGACCTCTTTCTTTCGAAATCTACAACAAATTTATTCACATCAGATCTTTTCAGAGTTATTTTCCCAACCATCACCAATACAATTAATTGCAAAATAGACTCTAGTATCAAATCATTCACTCATTCTTGCACTCAGCAGATTCAAAAGTATAGTACCAGGCATTATGCCACTAGGAGAGATACATTTTCAGTAAATATGATATAGCAAAAGATCCTAGGGCTGGAGTCAAATAAATTAATATTAATTTTCAGCTATAATCATATATCAGATCACTTCTATTAATATATATTAACTTTCAGATTTTTGTATTATCACACATTTTAAAATAAGTTGTCTAAAGCATGTGCTTTTGGAGTTTTAGTACAATGAATGACACAGAGTAAAAGTTTTCATATTGCTAAATTACCTCTGGTGTGGCTCAATGGTCTGATGACCTTCATAGCCACCTCCAGAAGTGTTGGGGATCAAACCTGATACTTTAACAAGTGCTAAACATTTGCTTCGCCACATGAGTCATATTCCCATCTCCTGAATAAATGTTTTCACTATTATACTGTTCAGGTATTTTTCTAAGTATACAACAGAGCATACAACATTTACATGCCTTATATAACCATGGCCACATACTTTTGTATTGCTGGGACTTTTTAGTTTATTTTATAGAATAGATTTTGCTTTCACTTAGGAAACAATAGCACTATTCCTCCTGTTCCTTCTGTATTTTCTGAGTCTCACAATAACATGGCTACATTTACACAATTTTGTTGGTTAGTCCTTCTGATAGACTGTTTCTAAAAATAATCCAGGTTTTCAGACACCAATTCAAATTAATTTCGGAAATGTTTTGGCAACTAAATAATAGTTTATTCTTTTGTTTAAATAAATTTATTAAAATGAAGTGTATTATAATTGACATAACCGATCATAATACATTTGTTTCAGGATGACCAGAAGCAAAGTTATCCAAAAATATAAAGAAAATAGAAGATATAAAATAAAATATATAAATGAAGAGAATTGGAAAAAGAAAAGGAGAATTCATTAGCAGTTATATTGGTGACAATTATTGTATCACCAATAAAGTCGTTAACACAATAGCAGAAGCAGAAGTTTTAGTAGTAGATATTAGAAGGACTAGAAGAAAAGAAAGGTGTGTGTGTGTGTGTGTGTGTGTGTGTGTGTGTGTGTGTGTGTGTGTGTGTGTGGCAGTTGTTGTTTGCATAGGCACAGCAAAATATGGGAGAAATTGGAAGGAGAAATCTTTGGCCTAAAAACAGGGAAACCTCATCCTTGAAGTATTTTGGCATAAGACCAACTCCAGGTTCCAGGCCTACTAGGTTTTCTGACCCCTTCTCTGTGGTCCCAGAAGCAGTTGTTGCTGTTGGGTTTCTGTAGTTATAGATCCTGGTTTCTGTAAAGGTTCTATAATAATAGATTATTCTTAAATATATCAAATAGTATATTAAGGTAAAGAAGTCTTTAATTATATGCAAATAGCATTAAATTACTGAAACTTCAGCTATAAAGGTATTATATAGGGTGAGACACTTGCTTTGAATGCAGATGAGTCTGGCTTGATCCTCAGCACCACATGATTCTTAGAGCACAACTGAAAGTAACACCCAAGGAAAGACCAGACTTAGGTCCTGAACATTGCCTGATGACCCCAACTCCCTATTAATAAAGCTTCATTTGTTGAAGTTTTTTTCTTTGTTTTGTTGTTTTTATACTACTTACCAACCTTCTCTTCTGGCTTATAGTGTCACATTTGATGGACCTGGACTTTTTTTGTATGTAAGTTATTTTTATGTTCTTATAGCTGTCAAGATTCTGTCTTTGACATTTGTCATTCTGATTATAATGTGCCTTAAATTATTTCTTCTTGAAAATATTTTCCTTGGGATCCTTTGGGCCTCATTGATATTAATGCTTATAGTTCTCAATTCTGGGAAATTTCTATATCTGATTTCTTTAACTAGTAGTTCTTTATTGAATTTGCCCTCCTGTTCTTTAGACACTCTAAAAATTATTATATTCCTCCTTTTGACCTCATGCCATAATTCATCTTCTTTGTTTACTAGAGTTTTCCTGTGTCTCATTTCAGAGCTTCTTGGTCTTTTCCTCAGCTGCTTTTATACTGCTGGTCAGACCTTGTATTGAGCTTTTTATATTACCTACCATACTCTGCCATGCACAGTGTCACAAGTTCAGGACATGTTTGGCCTACTGAAAGATGGCCTATGTGGTTGGGTATGGAGGCAACTGAGACCAGCTTGAAGAGTTAGAATCTACTTCTAGAAGGAAAAAAATCCCAGAGACGTCAGCTGAGATGTTAAACTCATTTGGAGAGTTGAAGGTG